>NC_092777.1:57476570-57761570 GCF_047496795.1 Chiloscyllium punctatum
GGGTGTGTGAGGGGCTGCTCACCCTGGGGGCGGGGGGAGGGGGTGTGAGGGGCTGCTCACCCTGGGGGGTGGGGGGGAGGGGGTTGTGTGAGGGGCTGCTCACCCTGGGGGTGGGGGGAGGGGTGTGTGAGGGGCTGCTCACCCTGGGGGCAGGGGGAGAGGTTGTGAGGGGCTGCTCACCCTGGGGGGCGGGGGGAGGGGTGTGTGAGGGGGCTGCTCACCCTGGGGGCAGGGGGAGGGGTGTGTGAGGGGCTGCTCACCCTGGGGGTGGGGGGAGGGGGTGTGTGAGGGGCTGCTCACCCTGGGGGGTGGGGGGGGAGGGGTGTGAGGGGCTGCTCACCCTGGGGGGTGGGGGGAGGGGGTGTGAGGGGCTGCTCACCCTGGGGGTGGCGGGGAGGGGTGTGTGAGGGGCTGCTCACCCTGGGGGGTGGGGGGGAGGGGTGTGTGAGGGGCTGCTCACCCTGGGGGGCGGGGGAGGGGGTGTGAGGGGCTGCTCCACCCTGGGGGGTGGGGGGAGGGGTGTGTGAGGGGCTGCTCACCCTGGGGGTGGGGGGGAGGGGTGTGTGAGGGACTGCTCACCCTGGGGGGCGGGGGGAGGGGGGTGTGAGGGGCTGCTCACCCTGGGGGGTGGGGGGAGGGGTGTGTGAGGGGCTGCTCACCCTGGGGGGCGGGGGGAGGGGGTGTGAGGGGCTGCTCACCCTGGGGGGCGGGGGTGTGAGGGGCTGCTCACCCCTGGGGGGGCGGGGGTGTGAGGGGCTGCTCACCCTGGGGGGCGGGGGGGAGGGGGTGTGAGGGGGCTGCTCACCCTGGGGGGCGGGGGGAGGGGGTGTGAGGGGCTGCTCACCCTGGGGGGCGGGGGGAGGGGGTGTGAGGGGCTGCTCACCCTGGGGGGCGGGGGGAGGGGGTGTGAGGGGCTGCTCACCCTGGGGGGGCGGGGGGTGTGAGGGGCTGCTCACCCTGGGGGGCGGGGGGAGGGGGTGTGAGGGGCTGCTCACCCCGGGGGGTGGGGGGAGGGGGTGTGTGGAGCCAGTCACCTGGTCACTCAGGCAGTGACCTCTGCCCAGGCATGAGTTTCACTGACACTGATCCCCCCCCCACCCCACTCCCCCACCTCTGGCTGTGACCTGGGCTGGTAGGGCTGGGGCTGGGGGATAGCCCGAGCAGTTTCGAGTTGCCCCACGCCCTACCTGTCGGCCGTGGTCTGCAGGAATTGCCGCACCAGCAGTTTGATTTTGGTGATGTTCCTCCCGACCTGCAGGATCGAGTGGTTCTCCTCAGTCTCCGAGTAATCAAAGGGATAGACTGAATCCGGACCAACGTGCTTCTTCCCGATTATTCCTGGAAAAGTAAAACACGCCGGAACAATCAAAAATACACCGGGAGAAATAGCCAGCTAATGAGCGTCACTGTGGGCTACTGTCTATAAATACAGCCAGAAAAGACCAAACTTCAAATGTGAGGAAGTTGTACTGAGGACCGCAAGTCTGGAACCAGTCAGAGAAGGCAAACTACAATTATCAGCAAGGACAGAAGAGACAGAGCAGTTTGTTAACAATGGGATCACATTACTTAAAAAAAATAATGACCTCCATGAGATTGGGAAGGAAACAGTTCACGTTAACACAGGGCAAAGTCAAATGAGATGAGGGAGAGGAGGGTTTACGCTCAGTGAGATGCACGGACGAGGTGGGGGGGGGGGAGGGGGGTGTAAACTGAGAATTATGGTCAAAATCCCAGCGTTGTTACAGCAAAGGAGGAGGCTATTCGGCCCACTGTGCCTGACCCAGCTCTTAATGAGTATGGTTATCGAATGAGTAGGAGTCAGTTAGCTCAGCTGGTTGGACGGCTCCTTCATAATGCAGAGTGGCACCAACAGTGTGGGTTCAGAGTGGGACCATTCGGCGTAGCCATTTTGGCGCGAGCGATTCGGCACGGCGCAGACCCATTTTGGTGCAGAACTGTTTTGTAGTTATTATTAAAATAAAATATAACCCATTAAAACGCCATCAACAATTTTGTTGTCAAAACATGGGAAGGAAAAGTGCTCATATGATGGTTATATGTCCGTATTTGATAGATATGCTGCTGATAAGGGAACAAAGTTTTGGAGATGTGAGAGGAAGGACATTTGCAAAGCTCGAATTCACGTTATAAATGGTGACCGAGTGAAACAAATTAATGATCATTCGCACATCGCTTCGGTATCTAAGGTGGACAGAGATACCCTCATTTCAAAGGTAAACGTACGAGCTGCTGAAACTGCAGAGGGCAGTTTTATTATTTTTATTTTCTTTTTAACATTTTTACTAAGCAGGATAAACATTATTTTTCTTTTCATTGCTTTCATTAATGCTTTTAACTATACCTAAAAAGGAATAAATTCCGCACCGGCTGAGGTTAGGACGAAGGACTCTCCTCCTCAACCTCTCCCCTCGCCCGAGGTGCGGTCACCCTCAGGTGAAACCTTCACCAGTTGTCTCTCGGTAACAGGAGAGCAGCCCTATGGTCCAGAAGGACTGGGATGGCTTTACCTTTTATTACCCAATGATAATCCACTCACTCCACCAACTTGTTTATCCCTTTTTGGGGGTTCGACGCTGCGCACCTCACAGTTAATCCTTCATCCTAGTTTTATTCCAAAAGCAGGAGCGGGTTACACGCAGGACAGTGCACGGGGCAGGAGCGGGTTACACGCAGGACAGTGCACGGGGCAGGAGCGGGTTACACGCAGGACAGTGCACGGGGCAGGAGCGGGTTACACGCAGGACAGTGCACGGGGCAGGAGCGGGTTACACGCAGGACAGTGCACGGGGCAGGAGCGGGTTACACGCAGGACAGTGCACGGGGCAGGAGCGGGTTACACGCAGGACAGTGCACGGGGCAGGAGCGGGTTACACGCAGGACAGTGCACGGGGCAGGAGCGGGTTACACGCAGGACAGTGCACGGGGCAGGAGCGGGTTACACGCAGGACAGTGCACGGGGCAGGAGCGGGTTACACGCAGGACAGTGCACGGGGCAGGAGCGGGTTACACGCAGGACAGTGCACGGGGCAGGAGCGGGTTACACGCAGGACAGTGCACGGGGCAGGAGCGGGTTACACGCAGGATAGTGCACGGGGCAGGAATGTGTTACACGCAGGACAGTGCACGGGGCAGGAGCGGGTTACACGCAGGATAGTGCACGGGGCAGGAATGTGTTACACGCAGGACAGTGCACGGGGCAGGAGCGGGTTACACGCAGGACAGTGCACGGGGCAGGAGCGGGTTACATGCAGGATAGTGCACGGGGCAGGAATGTGTTACACGCAGGACAGTGCACGGGGCAGGAGCGGGTTACACGCAGGACAGTGCACGGGGCAGGAGCGGGTTACACGCAGGACAGTGCACAGGGCAGGAGCAGGTTACACGCAGAACAGTGCACGGGGCAGGAGCGGGTTACACGCAGGACAGTGCACGGGGCAGGAGCAGGTTACACGCAGGATAGTGCACGGGGCAGGAGCGGGTTACACGCAGGATAGTGAACGGGGCAGGAGCGGGTTACACAGATAGTGCACAGGGCTGGAGTGTGTTACACGCAGGATAGTGCACAGGGCTGGAGTGTGTTACACGCAGGATAGTGCACAGGGCTGGAGTGTGTTACACGCAGGATAGTGCCCGGGGCAGGAGCGGGTTACACAGATAGTGCACGGGGCAGGAGCGGGTTACATGCAGGACAGTGCACGGGGCAGGAGCGGGATACACGCAGGACAGTGCACGGGGCAGGAGCGGGATACACGCAGGACAGTGCACGGGGCAGGAGCGGGATACACGCAGGACAGTGCACGGGGCAGGAGCGGGTTACACACAGGACAGTGCATGGGGCAGGAGCGGGTTACACACAGGACAGTGCATGGGGCAGGAGCGGGTTACACACAAGACAGTGCATGGGGCAGGAGCGTGTTACACACAGGACAGTGCACGGGGCAGGAGCGGGTTACATGCAGGACAGTGCACAGGGCAGGTGTGGGTTACACGCAGGATAGTGCACGGGGCAGGAGCGGGTTACACGCAGGACAGTGCACGGGGCAGGAGCGGGTTACACGCAGGACAGTGCACAGGGCAGGTGTGGGTTACACGCAGGATAGTGCACAGGGCAGGAGCGGGTTACACGCAGGACAGTGGCCGGGGCAGGAGCGTGTTACGTGCAGAACAGTGCATGAGGCAGGAGCGGGTTACACGCAGGACAGTGCACGGGGCAGGAGCGGGTTACATGCAGGACAGTGCCCGGGGCAGGTGCGTGTTACATGCAGAACAGTGCATGAGGCAGGAGCGGGTTACGCGCAGGACAGTGAACGGGGCAGGAGCGGATTACACAGATAGTGCACGGGGCTGGAGCGTGTTACACGCAGAATAGTGCATGAGGTAGGAGTGGGTTACACGCAGGACAGTGCCCGGGGCAGGAGCGGGTTACACGCAGGACAGTGCACGGGGCAGGAGCGGGTTACACGCAGGACAGTGCACGGGGCAGGAGCGGGTTACACGCAGGACAGTGTACGGGGCAGGAGCGTGTTACACACAGGATAGTGCACAGGGCAGGAGCGTGTTACACACAGGATAGTGCACAGGACAGGAGCATGTTAGCCACAGGATAGTGCACAGGGATGGAGTGTGTTATGGGTTCTGAGGCATCAGGAATGACAGTGACAGTGCGAACAGAGTGAAATCAGTTTAGAATTCGGGCTCCATCTGTGTTGAAACCCTCACCTGTCTTGATGTGAGACTGACGGAGCAGTAACGGTAAACTTCTGACGGAGTCGAAGGAGTTGAAGTGGTGAACGGACTGGTGCAGTCCATACATCCCATTCTGATGCTGAAAAACACAGAAACGCCGGTCAAACTACTAGCGGAAATCTCTCAGCCTTTCTCAAGTCCACTCACAGCAGCACCCGGTCTGCACGATGCATCTGTGTGATACTGACACTCACTAAGAACCCAGGACCCAGGACTTGTCTCAGATCCCCAGTTCCAGATGTGAATGTCCACATGTACATGTCTGTGTGCATGCACAGGTATGTCTGCGTGTTCATATGTTCGTAACTACGTGTGCGTGTTTATGTCTACATGTGCATATTTGTACATATGTAAATGAATGTATGTATGTGCGTGTGTGTGTTTTGAGCTGGCCATACAGTTGGACTGTAGAAGTGGTACCTGCACAGTCAAAGTGAATAATACAGATGCAGTCAAAGGGAAGCCAGACAAGGAGCTAAGGGAGAAGGGAATGGAGGATCTTGATGGTAGATTTGAGAAAGATTTGATCAGAGGCATAAACATGGGCATGGATAGTTGGGCTGAATGGTCTGTTTCTACATTGTATATCTGTACCATATACATCTATATGTAACATATATGCAGTATCGTCCTACATAATCTTCGAGCAGGGCTGGTGGTCGGGGGTGGTAGTGAAAGCTTGTCCACTCACCCTCTACACGGTTATCTGCCTCGTCTCTATTCACTCAGCAGGAAAACTCAGCTCACTACCAGCTCCAGACAAACTCTCCCACTGCCCGGAAAATGATACCTCGGTCAAAGTAGGTGCAGGGAGACCGGCTCCCAAGGGAGAAACTCGGCACCACACCCATCCCTTTGGGAATGTCTTAGAGTGTGGGAACTGAGACAGTGCCCTTGAATGATTGGCTCAAGGGAGGGTGGAAGGAGCTGATTATTGCCAACACCTCCCCCACGCTGGGGTTCGAGCAACTATCCCGGCTTCTTGCTGATCCCAAGTCTGTGATTAAACAAAACAGGAAGGAAGTCGCTCTGCCTTTCAGATCTGCTGGCCCTTTCCCAGGATCGTGGCTGGTCTGTGCCTCAATTCCATTTGCCTGCTGTCATTCCAACCCTTGAAAACTCCAAGTGACCCCATGCCTCTGACAAACAGAGCTCCAAGTCTCTCCCAGCACTTCCCGTGTTCGATAGGTGTCCAAATAGACTTGGGGGGGTGCGGTGGTGATGTTCAGATGCAAAGATTTTTAAAATGCCACAAACAGGTGCAGAAACCAATCAAGAAAGCTCATGAACTGCTGGCTTTTATAATCCAAAGGATTAGAGTACAAGGATAGTAGAGTTATACAAACTCTAGTTAGACCCCGCTTGGAGTATAGTTAGTGGATCTGTCAACACACCTTCAGAAAGATTTATTGGCCTTGGACTGTATATAATGTAGGTTTTCAAGAATGGTTCTTGGGCTTTAGGGGCTAAGTTATGAGAAGAGATTAGGTTTTTTTTCCTCTAGAATTTGGAAATCTAAGGGGTGATCTGATTGAAGTCCTCAAAATATTCATAGGAAAAGACAGGGCAGATGAACGTAAACTATTTCCACTGGTTGGAGATTCTGGAATTAGAGAGCAGAGTCTGCGAATTAGGGTCAGACTATTCAGGTGAGATTTTAGGAAGCAACTCTACGCAGAATGGGTAGAAGATGTTTGGAATTCTCATCCAGAAATGATATGGAGGTGCCAGTGTTGGCAAAGTTAAAAATCACACAACGTTAGCTTATAGTCCCAACAGGTTTATTTGGAAGCACTGGCTTTCAGAAGACTGCTCCTTTATCAGGTAATTAGTGGGACAGGATCATAAGACACAGAATTTATAGCAAAAGATCACAGTATCACACAATTAAAATGATACATTGAACAAAACATAAATAAAACTAAAAGCAATGTGCTGAAAGCTAATACTCTTAATCCCTAAATTGCCTCAAATTGGTCAAACTACAGATCTAATCATAGCGTCAGAGTTTTACAGCATGGAAAGAGACAGTGGCTCAGTGATTAGCACTGTTATCTCACAGCACCAGGGTCCCGGGTTTGATTCCAGCCTCAGGCGACTGTCTGTGTGGAGTTTGCACATTCTCCCTGTGTCTGCGTGGGTTTCCCCTGGGTGCTCTAGTTTCCTCCCATAGTCCAAAGATGTGCAGGTTAGGTGGATTGGCCGTGTTAAATTGCCCGTAGCGTTCAGGGATGTGTAGGCTAGGTGCATTAAGTCAGGGGTAGGGGAATTGATCTGGACGGGTTACTCTTCAGAGGGTCGGTGTGGACTTGTTGGGCCGAAGGGCCTGTTTCCACATGGTAGGGATTCTATGATTCCAAATAAACCTGTTGGACTAGAAGCTGGTGTTGTGATTTTTAACTTCATCCAGAAATGGCAGAGGATACAGGATCAATTCTTCATTTTCAACTGGAGACAGGTAAATGTTTGTTAAGCAGAAAGTATTGAGAGATATGGGCTGAAGGCAGGTATATAGAGTGAGGCCACAGATCAGCCGTGATCTCATTGAACAACGGAACAGGCTTGAGGGGCTGATTGGCCTATTCCTGTTCCTATATTATTGGGAACAGCTCAACACTTACTGATGATGTGGAGGTGCCAGTGTTGGGACTGGGACGGGCAAAGTCAAAAGTCACATGACACCAGGTTACAGTCCAATGGGCTTATTTGAAATCACAAGCTTTCGGAACACTGCTCAGTCATCAGCTACTTCACCTGACCAAGGGGCAGCACTCCAAATGTTTCAAATAAACCTGTCAGACTATAACCTGGCTTCGCGTGGCCTTCTGACAATGCTCACTGAGTTTAAAACATGGTATGTTTTTGAGAAGGAGTCAGATACAGCACTTGAGGCTAAAGGGATCAAAGGATATGGGGGAGAATTTGGAAGAGGTGACTGAGTCAGATGATCAGCGACAATGACATGAATGGGGACAGGAGGTTGGAGGGGCCGAATGGTTCCGGCTCCTATTTTGTCTGTTTCTGTGTGGCATGAGGATCTCTTGGGCAGTGTGCTAAAGTTTTCAGCTATGAGTTGTTCTGCTGTAACACCACAGTTACTTTCCTTGTCAACTCTGTGCTGTAAAATCTCCAACAGACAATCGCTACACTGTACAACAGAAAGCTTGGGTTATCAAAACAGCGTCCACAATCCCCCAATCATGTTATAGCCAATTCACGCTGACGAAATATGTATTATAGCAGAACGACCTGCACTTTTACAGGATCTGGTAAAGACCATGAGAAACAGAGAGCACTGGGAATTGTTTTTAAACACCGTGGGCGGCACGGTGGCACAGTGGTTAGCACTGCTGCCTCACAGCGCTGGAGACCTGGATTCAATTCCCACCTCAGGCGACTGACTGTGTGGAGTTTGCACGTTCTCCCCGTGTCTGCGTGGGTTTCCTCCGGGTGCTCCGGTTTCCTCCCACAGTCCAAAGATGTGCAGGTCAGGTGGATTGGCCATGCTAAATTGCCCGTAGTGTTAGGTAAGGGGTAGATGTAGGGGTATGGGTGGGTTACACTTCGGCGGGGCGGTGTGGACTTGTTGGGCCGAAGGGCCTGTTTCCGCACTGTAAGTAATCTAATCTAATCTAAACATGTGGTAAAAGTACCTGTGGCAACCCGGTTAAGATAGCAGAGCGGCTGGGGGAGCAGCTGCTGACGGATGAGAAGGCGTTTCGGAAGATGACGCTGCGTTTGGAGAGCTCGTTGAGGTGTGGGGTCCGGATCGCTGTATTGTTATACACCTCAGTCTCGAAGCCGGCATCATCCGCTGTCAGAGCAAACAGGGAAGAGAGGTTACATCAAAACCCGCTCGTGGTCGAAGACTACCACAACTGACTACCCAAGCGCCAATCACACATTGACAACAACTTTACGTACAGCTCTGGGTGCCACACTCTCGGAGGCAGTGGGAGAGCATTCAGGAGAAGCTCACAAAAACAATTCCAGGAATGAGGGACTTCAGTTTTGAGGATAATCGGAGATGTTGGAACTGGAAAGGAAAAGGCTAAGAGCAAATTTGATAGAGGTTTTTAAAATCACAGGTGGTGTGGGCAGAGTGAAAAGGGAGAAACTGTTACTGTCCGTGAACAGATCGAGAACCCGACGGTACAGCTCTCAAGTGTTTTGCAGAAGAAGCAAGTGTGAGGTGGGGAACGGATTGTTGGCTGAAAGAGTTGTCAGTCTGGAACGCACTGCCTGGCAGTATGGTGGAGAAGGAAGTTTCAGTTCAGGTACTTAAGAGGCACTGAATTGTCATTTAAACAGAAACAATGTGCAGTTAGTTATGATGCTCAGAGAGCCGGTGACAACATGATGGGCCGAGTGGCTTCCTTCTGTAGTGTAACAATTCTGTGATTCTACGCCATTAGCAATGGTGTACTGAGCACTCACCAAACACTGTTGTTTATCATTTATATAAAACAACTCAGATGAGAATATAAGAGGCATGATTAGTAAGTTTGCAGATGGTGGAGTAATGGACAGTTACAACACTTCAAAGACATTTGGACAGCTACAGGAAGAGGAAAGGCTTACAGGGATTGGGCTAGGTCAGCATGAACAATTTGGGCTGAAGGGCCTATTTCTGTACTGTATGAATAGGAAGGGTTTGGAAGGATATGGGCTGGGTGCTGGCAGGTGGGACTAGATTGGGTTGGGATATCTGGTCGGCATGGACGGGTTGGACAGAAAGGTCTGTTTCCGTGCTGTATATCTCGATGACTCTATTCCCTGTCTAGAATGACAGTTAAGGTTTGAGGCTGGGAATTGTAAAAGACACTGTGGACCTGTGCTTACATTAAAGTAGGCACAGAGAAGATGATTCCAGTCATAGACAAGGCCAGAACACAGGGGCCAGCAATATTAGCTTCGACAGTCAATAATACATTTAACCCAAAATTCAGCAGAAAACGGAGTGGGTACAAGGTGATATAAGAGACATTGATTGAAAGAAATATAGACTTGGATCTAAATAGAACATTGGTGACAATTTTCTAATTACTCTGTTCAGATGTTTTTACACATCTTAGCAGCAGGCCTCCTGTCTCAAAGGTAGTATACTACCACAATGGTCATAGGGATGGACAGCACGGAAACAGACCCTTCGGTCCAACTCGTCCATGCCGACCTGTTAACCTAACCAAATCTAGTCCCATTTGCCAGCACTAAACCCTTCCTATTCATATCTGTGTCAGTTAGCAGTGTGGGTTTCTTTCTCTCTCTCTCTCTCTCTCTCTCTCCTGCACTGACCTCACCATGAGAGGAACCTTTGTTGGTTCCTCTCCCTTTTAAAAGTGCTGTTGGTTTGACTTTTTTTGCCTCCAAAGTTCCAAAACAATGCAACAGCATAGAAAACAGGAATTGCTGCTCCTGGAATTCGAGGAAATCACCTCCAGCTCCTCAAAAAAAAAAGGAGCAGCCTGTTACAGCCACAATATTTTCCCCGTCCTCCATCTCGGATTGCAGTCGTGAAGGAATAGAACCAATATGACCATTACACATCACCGTGCAAACCCTGTTCTTGTGATCTTAATTGAGGAATAGATACTGAGACCAACCCTGGGGATAACACCTGACTTTTTTGTCAGAGGCTGATAGATCTTGTACATCCATCCGCCTCCCCAAAAGGTCAGGCCAGATCTCAGCTTCATGCCTGGCGGAGAAAATAACCAGATGACTCCCAACAGTGCTGCACTCCCTCAGTACAGCAGCAAGGTGTCTGCCCTGATCTTTGCACTCCAGCCCTGAAGGGGAGGAGTCCTTGGGATCCAAGAGGTAGGCAAAGGGGGCGCCACATGAACGCAGAAGGTGCCAGGGTTAGAGATAGGAGTGTAGACGCAGTGGGGCCGAACGGCCTGTCCCTATGCTGGCAAGTTGAGGGAAAGGCAGGGAGGTGATTGAAGGAGAATGTTAATCTTGGCTGCTCACCGATGATAAGAAGCACATTCCTGTGTTTCTCCTGAGCCCAGGAATGACCGATTCCTAAAAGCAGCAAGCCCCAGACAGGGACCCCTGAAACAGCTGAGAACATGCTTCCCTTCCCCTCCAACACCCAGAAACTTCAAACACCAAGTGACAAACTTGGCTGGCCATGCAGCCCCGGGACAATTCCCCGATTATTCACTGACAGCAAACCGCGACTGAAGCGCTAACTCAATAAAACTAAATCGAATCAATGTCATTAAACCGAGCCAGCGATCCCCTCTCTCCCTCAGGAATGGCCAATTTCCCGGAAGTGAAAGATACATTTGTTGCTGATCACATGAGAGGCGGTCATGTGACCCAGATCCCCAAAATAATCCAGACACTGGAAGATCTCAGCCTGGCTCCAGGATGTGAGTGAGTAGGAATATGAAAGGGGGGGTTCTGACTGATTCTCTGCCTCCTGTCCAAGTTTGGAAACTTCACAAAGAAGTTGTTTGGTTTTAACTCTTTTTAAGACCACCTCAGCGTTCCGGGAGTTTTAATCGATACTTTAAAAGATTAAATCTGTTTTGTTTTCTTGTTAAAGATGTGTGTGTATCTTATTAATTTTGGCTTTACGATGTAACTTTTGTTGATGTGAACATGGTGACAATGTGAGTATTTATTTTAAAAATCAGTCCGATGATATTCTGTTTCTTTATCACTTCCCTTCTCGAGTCCTATCGGTGAATTTGTGGTCACTTGTCGGATCTATACTGTAACCTCGGATTGTTGCAATCTTCCTTGTAACAGTGCTGCACGATTGAGTCTACATCCTGCCTGGAGGATAGTGTCTTGATCATCTTCTGTTATCCCACCCCCGTCCCCCTTAAAGAAGGCCTATCGGCTCCACTGCATCTCTTTTTATTTCATAGAATTAATTGAAGAATTCATAGAATCTCTGTTGTGTGGAAACTAGTCCACACCGACCTTCCGAACAGCATCCCACCCATTCCCTTACCCTATTGCTCTACATTACCCCTGACTTTAATGCAGTCGAGGTGCTGGAAAAGCACAGCAGGTCAGGCAGCATCCGAGCTGCAGGATAAAGGGCTTATGCCTGAAACGTTGACTCTCCTGGTCCTGGGATGCTCTCTGGCCTGCTGTGCTTTGCCAGCATTACACCCTCCACTCTGACCTCCAGCATCTGCAGTCCTTACTTACTCCTCCCTGACTCATTCATTTAATTTACTGTGGGCAATTTAGCATGGTCAATTCCCCTCACCTTTTTTTAAATATTCATTCAGGGGATGTGGGCAGTGCTGGCTGGGTCAGCGTTTATTGTCCAGCCCTAATTGCCCAGAGGGCAGTTAAGAGCCACATTGCTTGGGTCTGGAGTCACATGTAGGCCAGACCAGGTAAGGATGGCAGTTTCCTTCTCCAAATGGCATTAATGAACCAGATTGGTTTATTGCACATCTTTGGGTTGTGGGAGGAAACCAGAGCACCCAGAGGAAACCCGTGCAGACACGAGGAGAATGTACAAACTCCACACGGACAGTCACCCGAGGCTGGAATCGAACCTGGGTCCCTGGCGCTGAGAGGCAGCAGTGCTAACCACTAAGCCATCGCGCTGCCGTAATTGGGGAGTGTGGTGGGACATTTCAGTTCCTCCTGACTTGACTGTCCTGTTTCAGTGTTGGGGTAATTCCTGATCTGAGATCTGTGTTCAGGAAGATTCTGTATTCTTTGAGTGAACTCAGTCAGAAGTCACATGACACCAGGTTACAGTCGGATAGATTTATTTGAAATCACAAGCTTTCACAGCACTGCTCCTTCATTCGATGAAGTTGACACAGTTCTCAAGTGTTTCCCCTCTTCTGGGACTATTGGACCTGAAACGTTAACTCCGATTTCTCTTCACAGATGCTGCCAGACCTGCTGAGCTTTTCCAGCAATTTCTGTTTTGGTCTGATTCTCAGCATCTGCAATTCTGTTGGTTTTTACTTGGCAAGGTCAGGGTATTTAAACTTCTTTTGTCAGAGAGTTTCCTGTGTGCTGTGTTTTTATTGAGTGATTTTTTTAATAAAAAACAAAAAATGTTTAATTTGATCATTTTTCAGGTGTCTTTGGATGCCTGGAGGAGATGGGGACCAAACTGGACAGCCGTGGACAGCTCTTGCCTGAAACGCCGATTCTCCTGCTCCTCGGATGCTGCCTGACTGGCTGTGCTTTTCCAGCACCACACGCCTAGACTCCTGATCTCCAGCATCTGCAACCTTCACTCTCTCCTAGCCGCGGAGGTGACTAAGTTACCCTAGGGATTTGGACACAGTCCGTGCCAGTGGGAAAATCCCATCAGGAAGAATAGGTGGAAACCAAGACTCCAGGCGGTGCCAATAAAGTGCCCTGATCACCCCGAGGTGACTGGAACACCAGCCATGAGCTCTGTAGTTAGGAAATTCTGCTCCTATCACACTCTGAAGAAGAGGCTCCCCATCCTGCGTTGGCTGCCCCAGTATAGCCTTCAGTGGCTGCGGATGGATTTACTGGCAGGGCTGACCGTGGGCCTGACTGTGGTGCCTCAGGGCTTGGCCTATGCTGAGATCGCTGGCCTCCCTGTTCAGGTAAGCAGCAGTCCTCTGGGGGTGGAGCATCCAACCTTGGCTGTGTGGGAGGGAAATCAGTTCAACCGCTCTCGCTCCTGCCATGAGGAATTTCTCGTCCATTGATTGGAGAGGAGAAGGCAGGGTTTTGATGAAGGTGCTCAAAACCATGAGGGGTCTGGACAGTGTAGATAGGGAGAAACTGTTCCCATCGCTGAAGGCGTTGGGAATCTGAGAGCACAGATTTAAGGTAATCGGTAAAGGACATTTGGGCGATATGAGGTAAAACGTGTACAACAACAGGTCTAGACAGGTAAATAAAAACCAAAAAGAACTGTAGATGCTGTAAATCAGAAACAAAACAGGAATTGCTGGAAAAGTTCAGCAGGTTCTGAGGAAGGGTCACAACTCGAAACGTTAACTCTGATTTCTCTCCACTGATGCTGAGCTTTTCCAGCAATTTCTGTGTGGATCTAGACAGGTTCTTGATTAGTGAGGGGTTCAAAGGATACAGGGAGGAGGCAGGAGAATAAGATTGAGAAAAATGTCAGCCATAATTGAGTGGCGGAGCAGACTTGATGGGCCGAATGGCCTAATTTGCTTCCCATATCCAATGCTGAAGGTCTGGAATACACTCCCTCAGCGTGTGTTGGAGGAAGGCATTCAGGAGGGAATTGGATTGTTATCTGAAACAGAAGAATGTGCAGGGCCATGGGGTGTGGAAAATGGCTTTGGTTGAATTGTTCCTTTTTGTTAGCATCAATGCTGACACTATGGGCTGAATGGCCTCCTTGTGAGCTGTAACTATTCAGCCTTTAATGGAAAGACAATGACTTCAAATTACCCAACTGATTCTTCACGTTATTACCGATGTATAACAATTTTTTTTAAAGAAAACTGATCACTCTCCTGGAGACTAAAATATACAACCACTCCTCTGTTTCACAAATAACATACATACTTGTGGAGGTTAAAGGTTATAGTATCACCTTTCACACGGTCAATACTTTCGGGATGGTGTGTGGTTATTTTGTCGACTCCAAAGAAAGACCATCACAGTGAAATAAAATAAAAACCATAAACACTCAGAATTAATTCATTGTTGACCACTTATTCATTTACTAACCAGTAAATTTGCCATTTGTATATTTTGCTACAAAATCAAATCATTTGACATTTCCAAGATAAAACCTTAGACTCTGGGGCTTTAATCCTTGAGTATTACAGGATGGTGTTTATGTGAGGAATGTAAAATATTACCCTTTTGTAGTAAAAATGATGAGGCTGATGTTGACATGAATATATACCACGGTATTGACCATCCCCCACTTCTCGAGCAGGAGTCTGAGAGGCAGGATTTTTTTTTTCTCTCTGTCTGAGATTCCTTGAGAGCCACGCTGAGTGCAAGAACAGAGCCCACAAACAAAACCAGCCATTTTTCACTAGTCTCGCTGTATCTGATAGAATGGAAGGGAGAGGTTGGCCAGAATAGGACACTTTTTTAAAAATAGAATACCTACAGTGTGGAAGTAGGCCCTTCAGCCTGACATGACCATACTGACCCTCTAAAGAGTATCCCATCCAAACCCATTCCCCATTACTCTACATTTACCCCTAACTAATGCACCTAACCTACGCATCCCTGAACACCATGGACAATTTAGCATGGCCAATTCACCTGACCTGGAGAAAGTGAGGATTGCAGATAGTCTGTTGGAGATTAGAGTCGGAAGGTGTGGTGCTGGAAAAGCATATCTGGTCAGCAGCATCCAAGGAGCAGGAGAATCGACATTTCAGGCATAAGCCCTTCTGACAAAGGGCTTATGCCTGAAATGTCAATTCTGCTGCCTGACCAGCTGTGCTTTTCCAGCACTATACACTTCGATAATTCACCTGACCTGCACATCTTTGGATTGTCGGAGGAAACTGGAGCACCCAGAGGAAACCCACACAGACATAGGGAGAAAGTCTACCAAGGCTGGAATCGAGCCCAGGTCCCTGGCGCTGTGAGGCAGGGGTGCTAACCATTGAGCCACTGTGCCTCAGACTCAGGAAGTCTGAGCTTTAAACATTGCAACATGTCAGGGAGGGAAGAGTCACCTGGACGCTGTGTTTCAGGAGACCGTCACACCCCTTAGACTAACTAACTCTAATTCAACCAGTGGACTTTGTTCTTTGGAACATAGGAGAGTGAGGGGTGACCTTATGAGGTGTATAAAATCCTGAGCATAGATAGGATGAATGTATATCGTCTTTTTCCCAAAGATGGGGAATTGAAAACTAGAGGGCATGGGTTTAAGGTGAGAGGGGAAAGATTTAAGAAGGGCCTCATCTTCACACAGAGAGTGGTGCGTGTATGGAATGGGCTGCCAGAGAAAGTGGTTGAGGCTGGTACAATAGCAACATTTTAAAAAACATTTGGATAGATACATGGATGGCAAGGGTTGAGAGGGATATGGAGCAAATGTGGGCAATTGGAACGAGCTGAGTGGGTACCATGGTCAGCATGGAGCAGTTTGGGCTGAAGGGCCTGTTTCCATGATGTATTACTCTGATTATTTTTGTGTTTTGGGGTCACTCCTTGGGCCTGGCTTGAATATTCATTCGTGCAGGTGTTGGTTTAGTTGGCATGAGGTGGAGGGGAAGGAGAGAAAACATAACTTTGTAACACCGTTTTTAAAGTTCAGGCCACCTCCTTTACCTGTTCAAAATCTACTAATAGATTGTTGTCAGGGAAACCATGGGGTGAAGCGACAGAACAGGCAATGATCTCCTTCAATGATATAGCAGAGTCAAGGGGCTGAATGGCCTTTTTTGCTCCCTCTTCTTTCAGCCAGCCAAAAGTGTTGTAGAAATGTTGATTGGCTTGATGTCTCTCTCTCTCTCTCTCTCTCTCTCTCTCTCTCTATCTTAGTATGGGCTCTATTCATCGTTTATGGGCTGCTTTGTCTACTGCCTCCTGGGTACCTCGAAGGATATCACACTGGGTCCGACTGCGATCATGTCCCTCCTGGTTGCTTCATACGCCAACCATGATCCAGTTTACGCGGTGTTGCTGGCATTCCTTTGTGGCTGCATTCAACTCGCTATGGGCATCCTGCAACTCGGTGAGGCACTCTCTTGAAGCACACAGACTCGATTAAACACAGTCCGCTCCTTCATCACCCCCTCCTACTCGCCACCCCCGCTCTCCTTTGGAGTGGGATGTAGTGTCTGATAGAGCACAGCCTGTGGTATTGTTGTAATTTGCAGGTGAACCCTGGTGTTAACAATGGCAAATCTGTCAAAGCTGTGCATCCTCCCTGGCCCCAGCCAATAACCATCTATTTCCCCCAACCCCCACCAGAAACGTGAGCTCTGTATCAGCAAGTGTCTATGCAATACTGCACTGTGGAAGGATACGATAATTTATGGCACCATCTGCCGCCTCGGGTGGACGTGAGAGCGGCTCCTCGCACTGTTCCAAAGAAAAACTCTTTCTGGTTTCCAGTTGTCATCCCTCACCTGTCATCACGACAATATGTTGTCAAGTCGTTATGAAGTATAGAATAACATCTCTGTCTGGGATGATCAGAAAACACCTTTTCTTAAAAAAACTCATCTTTTTGAGAGCCCTCTTGTGGTACAGTGGTAGTGTCCCTATTGCTGAACAGGGAGGCCGACTTCAGATCCCACCTCCTCCAGAGGTGTGTAATAACATCTCTGAACAGGTTCATTAGCAAAGTATCTTAAATAATTTTTAAAAATTCTGTTGCTGGGATCTTGCTGTGCACTAACTAGCTGACACATCTCCCAAATGCAACAGCGGCTACGTTTGAACCTGCTGCACTACTCTGTGAGATCACAGCTAATCTGATTCCTCTGGGCCAGGCAGAAATGTGGAGTCATTTTACTAACACCCTAGAACATGGCCTTCACTCGGGTGAGTCTGAGGGACAATTGTCATGTGGACACCGCATCCCCTTCCTCCTCTCTATCGGGATTGCGGTTTATTTTACTTTCTAACGACTCACTCTTGTTGTTAAACTCTTGAATTAATACACCCTGTCCCAATCCTGGTGCAGATTCCAGTCTGGTAAATAAATAATCCCATTCCTGTTTGATTCTAGGTTTCCTGGTTGATTTTATTTCCTATCCGGTCATAAAGGGATTCACCTCCTCTGCTGCTCTGACCATTGGCTTTGGACAAGTGAAGGTGAGGATGAGAATCGATGAAGAGGCCTTTGTTTGGCTCTTGTGTCTCTTGTGCAAAGTAGGGTGAATAATTCAGTGCGAACTAGCACCAGCCTCTGGTTTTGAGGTGTTTGATGGATCTGGCTCTGGATGCTTATCTCTTGATGGGGGAAGTCTGACTGGGAAGATTTGAGAGTAGCAAAGGGTGTCTACCATTTTGAGAACGTTTACACCTAACCATATTATCTTGCAGCTTCCCTTGAACTCTTGCCAAATAAAACGGCAATGGGGAATGGATATCTCATTTTAAAGATCAGCTCTGTTTCGGGCCTCCGATCCTAATTGTTTTCCCTTTGAGAAGCCAGTGGTTTTCCCAATTGTTCCATGTTGGGAACTGTTTGGGGGTGGGGATGGGGGATCTGTGAATAGGTTACTGCTCAGTGCCTGTGGGGCTATCTACACCCCAAGGGACTGCAGCAGTTCAAGAAGTCAGCTCACCCCCAACCTTCTCAAGGGGGAATGGGGCGAGGGCGATAAATGCTGGGCCCAGCCGGAGAGGCCCACTTGCTACAAATGGATTAAAATAGAAAAGCGCCACTTGATGTTCCCGAAATGGAAATTAACTCTTCAGGTGTAAATGCTGATGAGATTCCAGAGGATTAGAAGTCTTCCCCGCGAGAAGAGTTCCTGCAAGGCTCAGGCACTAGCGGAGTGACTGGGTTTTCTCACGGGTCATTAATCTCTCCATTTTCTGTTGGGTGTAATGGAGGAGGGAGGATGTGCAGCTGGTATATGATGGGAAAGGATTCTCATAATTGCTTATGTCTCTGTGAGAAGCATTCAAAGTGAGCATCCGACTTGGGGGGAGAGGGGGGTGGGGAGGAGTCTGTTGTCAGACCAATGGGAAATTACTCAGTGTTGACCCTTTTTGGAGGAAGCTGATTGGGTGTTAACGTGAATGCTGAGAGCTGAAACAAACTGAGAGAGCAGGAGTAGGCCATTCGGCCCTTCAAGCCTGCTCTGCCATTCATTATGACTATGGCTGACCGTCCAACTCAATCCTGGATTAGTGGTGCTGGAAGAGCACAGCAGTTCAGGCAGCATCCAACGAGCAGCGAAATCGACGTTTCGGGCAAAAGCTTCCTGATGAAGGGCTTTTGCCCGAAACGTCGATTTCGCTGCTCGTTGGATGCTGCCTGAACTGCTGTGCTCTTCCAGCACCACTAATCCAGTATTTGGTTTTCAGCATCTGCAGTCATTGTTTTTACCTCGTCCAACTCAATCGCCTGTTCTCCCCATACCCTTTAGCCCCAAGAACTACATTCACTTCTTGAAAATGTGCAGTGTTTTGGCCTCTGCCACTTTCTGGAGCAGGGAGCTCCATAGACTCATCGGTCTGTTGGTGAAAACTCGTCTCTCTATCCCAAACAGCCTACCCCTTATCCTTGGACTGTGACCCTAGTTCTGGACCTCCCTCATTATCAGGAGTATCCTTCCTGTGTTTACTCTGTCTAATCCTTTCTGCCTGTAATGACCTTAAAGTTAAAAGTTGCGGGGAAAAGAATCACCTCATCCAGTTCGCTTTTTCATTCCTGGTAATTAGAGTCATAGAGATGTACAGCATGGAAACAGAACCTTTGGTCCAACTCGTCCATGCCAACCAGATATCCCAACCCAATCTAGTTCCATTTAGCAGCACCTGGCCCATGTCCCTCCAAGCCCTTCCCATTCACATACCCATCCAGATGCCTTTTAAATGCTGCAATTGTACCAGCCTTCACCACCTCCTCTGGCAGCTCATTCCACACATGCAATAGCCTCTGTGTTGAAAAAAGAAGTTGCTCCTGAAGTCCCTTTTATATCTTTCCCTTCTCACCCTAAACCTATGCCCTCTAGTTCTGGACTTCCCCACCCCAGGGAAAAGACCTTGTCTCTTTACCCTATCCATGCCCCTCAAAATTTTACAAACCTCTGTAAGGTCACCCCTCAACCTCCCACACTCCAGGGTAAATAGACCCAGCCTATTCAGCCTTTCCCTGTAGCTCACACCCACCAACTCTGGCAACATCCTTGTAAATCATTTCAGAACCCTTTCAACATGCTTCCAATAGGAAGGAGACCAGAATTGCACACAATCTTCCAAAAGTGATCTAACCAGCATCCTGTCCAGCCGCAACATGCCTCCTCAACCCCTACACTCAATACTCTGACCAATAAAGGAAAGCATACCAAACGCCTTCCTCACGATCCTGTGACTGCACTTTCAAGGAGCTACGAACCTGCACTCCAAGGTCTCTTTGTTCACCAACATTCCCTCGGACCTTACCATAAGCCCTGCTAAGATTTGCTTTCCCAAAATGCTGCATCTCACATTTATCTGACTTAAACTCCATCTGCCGCTCCTTGGCCTATTGGCCCATCTGATCATGATGGGAGATTGTAGTGTCATGGTAATGTCTCTGGACTAGTAATCCAGAGGGCTAGGCTGATGCTGTGGCCTTGTAAATTCAAATCCCAACAAGCCATAGCCAGTGGAATTTAATATGGATTTTAAGTTGATCTTTGCAATGGTGACCTGGCAACTCTCACGTATCCTTGCTAAAAACCCATCTGTCTCACTATTCTTTGCGGAAGGAAATCTGCCTTCCTCACCCAGTCTGGAATTCACGTGACTCCAGAATTCAAGCAACATGGCTGACTCTGAACTGCCCTCTGAAACAGCAGGGCACTAAGGCCCAGTATTTGTTGCCCATGAACTATCAGTGACCACCATATTCCAAGAAAGAATAAGGAATGTTATGGTGGGGTTGTAGACCGTTCACAGTCATTAATATCAGTCTGTGAATCTACAGCAGAGCCAGATATGAAACAAAGATCCAATCAGTGCTGGGGAAGTGTATAAACCAGCCATTCAATTTTAACACCCACCATGTGTCAGGTCCCATGTAGTTGTGCAAGCATGGTTAGTGTGTTCTGTAATAACTTTGAGGTAGGAGATTTTATTTCTCTTAGGGGGGATTGGTGGGGTCTCGGCTAGTTTTAAAAATGAGTTGCTTTGAATCCCCACTTTAATTTAGTAGATTCTTCAAGAATCCAAATGAAAGGGAATTTTTCTTTTTGTTTTCTTTTATTCTGAAGGAATTGTGAAATTTTATTTTAGGGTTACCAGCCTGACAGCCAGTCTGTATCGAAGTTGCAACTTCCACAGGAATCACAGAATCCCTACAGTGTGGGAGCAGACCATTCTGCCCATCAAATCCACAGCAACCCTCCAAACTGCATCCCACCCAGACCTACCTCCCTACCCTGTCCCTGTAACCCTGCGTCTACAAGGGCTAATCCACCTGATCTGCACATATTTGGACTGTAGGAGGAAACCCACGCAGACACGAGGAGAATGTGCAAACTCCACACAGACAGTTGCCTGAGGCTGGAATCAAACCCGAGTCCCTGGAGCTATGAGGCAGCAGTGCTAACCAATGAGCCACCATGCTGTCCCCTAGATTAGTGATTCAAAGGGGAATATGTATCCCACTGTAACCGCTGGGGAATTTAAGTTCAGTGTCTAAATTAAACCTGAAATGCAAAGCCAATACCATTAATAGTCGCCCATGAAATTATTTGTTTGTGGTTTACAAACCCACATGATTTCTGGGTAATCTGAGCTACGTGTGGATCCAGACTCCGAGATGCCTCTGGATGGCTGAGCAAACTATTCTGTTTCTCTTCAAACTTTGAGTGAAACACTCAAAGGACTGCTGAGGCTGGGTCTGAAATTACACTCCAGGATGAGATTGACCTTTTTTAATCAGAAAGTGAGTCCAGGTTGAGGGGATATGGGAGGAAAGTGAAATTGAGGATTATCAGATCAGCCATGATCTCATTGAATGGTGAAGCTGACTGGGTGGGCCGAATGGCCTACTTCTACCCTTACATTTTCCAAGGCAGCACTTTTCTGTTGGGCAATTAACGTTTATTTATTAAGGCTGTTTAATTATTGGTCCCTATTGCATGAACAGGCCAGATTCCCACACTTGTCAAGGTTACCATAGCCTTACCAGAGCATAGAGCTGCTCTCCTAGAGGTAACTGGTGGGATAACCTGAGGGTCACCACACCTCAGGAGAGGTTGAGGAGGAGAGCCCTTCATGGGGACGTCAGGCAGAGCAGGTATCGAATCCACGCTGTTGGTGCCACTCTGCATCACAAACCAGCCATCCAGCCAACTGAGCTAACTACCAACCCCAAACCGCCCCCCCCCCCCCAGCACCTCAGTTACTGCTCACATTGGAGTTACTGTTGACATCCGTGTGTGTAAGTAACTGCAGGGTTCTGCTGGGTTTAGTGAGGGTTGGGGAAAACCACTTCCCAGTCGAACCAGAAGATGCACTTTTATCACGACGAGCTCCAGGTGACATCTGATCTGATGGATGTTGCCATGGAGACTTTGAGGGTGACCCGATGTTGGGTCTGCCTCCTTGTAGATCCCAAGCTGTTGTGCCCACTGGTCTACAGCAGGCTGTCCTTATTGTTACTCCTCCATGTTATCCCTTTCAGACCCACACACAACTCGTATGCCGTGAATGACTTTGGAGAAATAACCAAGTTTGGACTCTCCAAGGTGCAGAGAGAAGGTGAAAGGTCAGCTGGGTTTGGACTTTCATGGCTCTGACTGTTTGCGGGGTGGGGGAGGTCAGTGCAGGTGTTGACCGCACTGCGTCCAAACTAATTACTTTCAGTTTGATGCTTTCTGTCATCTCATAGAGTCAGAAATGTACAGCATGGAAACAGACCCTTCGGTTCAACCCATCCATGCCGACCAGATATCCCAACCCAATCTAGTCCCACCTGCCAGCACCCGGCTCATATCCGTCCAAACCCTTCCTATTCATATACCCATCCAAATGCCTCTTATATGTTGTCATTGTACCAGCCTCCACCATTTCCTCTGGCAGCTCATTCCATACACGTACCACCCTCTGTGTGAAAAAATTGCCCTTTAGGTCTTTTTTTATATCTTTCCCCTCTCACCCTCAACCTATGCCCTCTAGTTCTGGACTCCCTCACCCCAGAGAAAAGACCTTGTCCGTCCATCCTTCCGTCTGTCCATCCATTCGTCCGTCCATCCTTCCGTCCGTCCGTCCATCCATTCGTCCCTCCCTCAATCCCTCCATCCCTCCCATGATGTCATACACCTGTATTCTTAAATAGAGGAATAACATTAGCTACTTGCTGGCCATCCAGGACCTCTCCAATGGCTAATGGCGATACAAAGATCTTGGTCAAGGCCCCAGCCTTACCTCTCTCAATAATCTGGGGTAGATACCATCGGGCCCTGGGAGCTTATCCACCTTAATGTTCTTCAAGAGACCCAACAGCACTTCTTTCTTGATCTCAAAATGCCCTAATATATCACACCTCCATGTCCTCCTCCTGGGTAAACACTGACGCAAAATACTCATTGAGGATCTCATGCACATCCTCTGTCTCCGAGCACAAGTTTCCTTCTTTTTTTTTGAAAATATATTTATTAGCAAAAAAATTTTTTTTGACTTTACAAAAATATAAAGTTATTTAAAATACAACCAATAACAAAGAGGAAAAAATACAAATTACTATACAACTACTGCCTAGCCCTTTATTCTTGAGTGGTCCTACCTTCTCCCTGGTTATCGTCTTGTTCTTAATGTATGAATAGAATACCTTGGGATTTTCTTTAACCCTACTTGCCAAGGTCACCTCATGGCCCGTCCTTGTTCTCCTAATTCTCTGCTTGAGTTCCTTCCTGCTTTCTTTATATTCCTCATGGGCTCTGTCCAATTTTAGTTTGCTAAACCTTACATATGCTTCTTCTGATCCAGAATATTCTTGGTCTCCGTGACATTCCCCGTCAGTTCTTCCGGGAGGTCTACTTCACGTTCTACCACATTGCGGAGACCAGGTCAGTACTCCTGCTTTCTTGCTGGGTATGGTTCCAAATGCTAACTGACCGTGTGCTCTTCCAGGCTGAGGACAGCCCTGTATCAAATCCCTGGTCCTACATGCTGGGTCCCCCACTGACTGGGAGAAAGGTGTCTCAGGTTCCTGATTGCCAGAAGAACTTAGCATTTATATAGCACCTTTCAGCAACTCTTCTTGTCCCCAAACTCTCTGCAGTCAATTAATTCGATTCATTACTAGTCAGGTGCACTTACTGTTGCAATGCAGTGTTGGAGATGAAATGTTAATGCAAACTCCCTCTTGGGTGGCACAATTTGATGAGCAGGAAATTATTCCTCTGTCTGGGTTACTGTTTATCTCTCCATCAACAACATAGTCATACAGCACAGAAACAGACCATTCCAACAAATCCATGCCAACCAGGTTTCCCAAACTAAACTTGTCCTTTTTGTTGTATTTGGCCCATATCCCTCTAAACCTTTCCCATTCTTGTACCTGTACAAAGGTCTTTTAAATTTCATAACTGTATCTGCATCTACCACTTTCTCCCGGCAGCTCGTTCCATGTACGACCCACCCTCTGCGTGAAAAATTTGCCGCTCTGTTCCCTTTTTAAATCTTTCTCCCTCACGTTAAAAACATGTTGCCTCGGTTTGAGGGTCCCCCTGCCCTAGGACAAAGACCTTGACACCCCTCATGATCTTGTGAACTTCTATAAGGTCATCCCTGAACCTACTTCACACCAGTGGAAAAGAGACTCTCAGCCTATCCAGCCCCTCCTTGGAGAACAGTTTCTGGTTGCCATGACATTGCTCTTTGTGGGATCTTGCTGTGCACAAGCAGCCTCACATTATAATGATCATTGTGTGCTTCAGAGTTTTGTCATTGATTAAAGTGGTTTGGAACACCCTGAGACGCACGCGTAGCGTTTTGATTTAATTTGCTTTCACATAAAATATTTAAAGTGCTGTGGTGGTAGTGTCTCTACCTTTGAACCAGGAAGCCCAGGTTCAAGTCCCATTTGGTCCGGAGGTGTGAAATAGTATCTCTCAACCAGGTTGATTAAGAATAAATCTAAAATACTTGTAGGTGCGCTAATGATGGTTTAAGCACCTCCTGTTCTCCTTGTCTTTTGAACTCTGTTTTGGGTTGTTTTTCTTTCAAAATGTTAGGCACAATATGTTTTGACTTTCCCAATCTGCGACTTTCTGATTTTCACTATTTGCAGTAAAGCTTTACATAGGGACATGCTCAGACTGGGAGCCACAGCGTTCCCTCTGCCCCTCACTCTCTGGGCAAGATTCGAGATGCGCACACACACTCTCTACTTTGCTGGGAAATAGTGACAATGAGGACTATCCTCTCATTTTCCTCTCGCCCCATCCCAAGATTCCTGACTTTTCCCATGCGGGATCTTCCTGCTCTCTCAGCGACAAGAGGCGGAGAACGAACGGGGCTGGATTAAAATAAATCTTGAATCCTATAGACCCCCACAATCCAGTGCAGGAGTACGTCGAGGGAGGGACGTTAATACAGTTAATGGTGGCAATGATGGTCGTTGATTCACTAACCAAACACCGGGTAGGGTGATCGTAGCATGTAATCAATGTCGTGGTATTGGGTTGGGTCTGGCCCCAGGGGGAGAGATCCCTTTCAGACACCAGCCAGGCTGTATAGTTGAGGAGCAGTGACGGCTACGTGTCAATCAAGTAGGAAGCTCCCATTAAAAAAGGGGGCATGTTATTATGGACAATCTCGTAGGGGGGGATATGAGGTGACGGGGTTTGGTGAAGAAGCAGGGCTGAAGCTAGCACAGACCGAAAGGGGCTGAACAATCTATCTTTGTGCCTGTCCTTCCACGTGGTGTCTGATGTGTTGTCCCTCCTCCTGGTTTGTCCCTCTGTCCAGGCTCGGTGACCTCGTGCTCGGCCTGAGCTCCCTCTTGCTGCTGGTGCTGTTGAAGATGATGAAGAACCACCTTCCGAAGCAATCGCATCGTCTGTCGCTGCTGGACAGGGTGTGCCACGCCATTGTCCACTTCGTGGGCACAGGTCGGTCGGTCAGTCAGTCAGTCAGTCTGTCTGTCGCTGCGTCTCCCCACCGTTGCTAGAATTGGAGCTGGTTATCCTGGGAACGAGTGGCCTGAGTGTGTCTGATTGGGTGGGCCGGTCGTCGCTTCTAATCAAAGCCATGGTATTGGGTCGGGTCTGGGCCCCAGGGAGGGAGATCCCTTTCAGGTCCCAGCCAGGACGTTTAGCTGAGGAGCAGTGATGGCAACATGAAACCTATCATCCCCCAGGGAGATGGCACCTTGCTCTGCCTTGGGGGAATCCAAGAGTGGCAACAGTTCAAGAAGGCAACCCCCCACCACCTTCTCAAGGGGCAACTATGGATGGGCAATAAATGCTAGCCCAGCCAGTGACACCATGTGCTGTGAGTGAATTAACTCCCTGTTTCCTGATCGATGCTACGATGGTGTGCTGATTTTGGAGGGGAATTCCTTTTTGAGGTTGGTATGTGAGATTAGAAAATATTACTGTCGGCTGGCAAATCAACTCAAGGTGATCTCTCTTGATAAGGAAAAGTATTCCAACAACTCTTGAGGATTCCAGCTCTCTCCAAGTATGGACAGAGCCTGACAGAGCTAAATTCCTTTGTTGTTTCCTGTTCTGCTCAATGTGGTCTTTATGCGCAGTTAAAAATCGCACAACACCAGGTTATAATCCAACAGGTTTATTTGGAAGCACTAATTTCAGGACCTGATGAAGGAGCGACGCTCCGAAAGCTAGTGTGCTTCCAAATAAACCTGTTGGACTATAACCTGGTGTTGTGTGGTTTTTTTTAACTTTGTCCACCCAAGTCCATCACCGCACCTCCAATCATGTCCAAGTCCAACATGCCATTTGCAACATCGCCTTTACATTTCATTTTAAATCCCACTTTATTGATGAGTGCAGTAATTGTTTCTAGTTGTGTTATTGAATAGGATTTCCTTTTTTTTTTCCTCAAGGGAGCTTTATTTTGGGGTCTTTCAAAAATCTGTTCAGTATGAGGGGGAGGGGGAGATTGGGAAAGGTAATAGGAGACTGAGACGGGGAGTGAGAGCGTGTGTGAAAGAACACAAGTGTTCCCTCAGCTCCCTGCAACCTTCAGCCACCTTTGTAGGGTCAAGCTCCGGGCAAAGTACAAATGGAGGTATACCAGAGGAGAGTTGCATCGTAGACTGGAATGGCAAAGAGATGTGGTGTCCTTTTTATGTTTGAGGATTGGGTTTAGTTGGAATGACCCTGTTCCCTTTTCCAGCCCGCAATGCTGTGGTGGTGATAACAGCCAGTCTGATTGCGTTCTGTTTCGAAAGTCAAAACCAACACGTGTTCACTCTGACCGGGAAGTCCACCCAAGGTCTCCCGCCTTTCCGGCTCCCAACCTTTTCGGATACAGCATCCAACAGGACTGTCAGCTTTTCTGAGATGCTTCAGGTGAGTGCTGGCTGTGTGAGCCAGTCCAGCGTGAAATCAAACATGATCCTGCACTGAAAACCAACCCGCGTTCACGTCCGAAATGCCAATTCTTCATCGACAGAAGGTCGGAGCCGTTTCCCTCCATTATCACCGCCACCTTCCCATCTCTTGGAGTCATACAGATGTAAACAGACCCTTCGGTCCAACCGGTTCATGCCGACCAAATATCCCAACTTAATCTAGTCCCACCTGCACGTTAATGGGGTTAGTGGGAACTTGCATCGATATGTAAGATTTCCAAATGATTACCCAGTCCAGATCTTGCCCAAGAAGCAACAATCACAATAAAGTCACTGCTCAGAGTGAAACTGATCTAACTGCTGTTGCTAGAACAACCGAGGATGAAACATTATTCAGATCTTCTTTATTTAATCAATCTCTCTAACACTATGAATATCACCTGATTCAATATTCTCCCATTAAATATTTCGCTATTCAACACCAATGGATGTTAATTGTATATTAGAAACAAAAACAGAAGTTGCTGGAAAAACTCAGCAGGTCTGGCAGTATCTGTGAAGAGAAATCAGAGTTAGCATTTCAGGTCTGGTAACCCTTCCTCAGAATGAAACTTAATTCTGATTTCTCTCCACAGACGCTGCTAGACCTGCTGAGTTTTTTCAGCAACTTCTGTTTTTGTTTCTGATTTACAGCATCTGCAGTTATTTTGGTTTTTAATTGTATATTGATTTATTTATATGCATTCAGTGGGCAATAATTGGGTTTTGTTTGAGCGTGTGTAAAGAGAGAGTTACTGAAACTGTGTGGGGTTGCATTTGGAGTTGTATACTTTTAATGTGCCACTCTTTAATAAGTCTGAGTGATAGTGTTTTAAAATTTGTTCAAGGGTTATGAGCATTATTGGCTGAACCAGTCTTTATTGCCCGTCCCTAAATGCCTGGGGGGCAGTGAAGAGTCGACCACATTTGCTCAGGGTCTGGAGTCACAAGACTCTTATTCACCAATTGGTTTTCTAGAATAAAGCAGCAGGGTTGGTGCTAAGTTGATTGTTAATCTGATCTTGATGCTGTACCAAATGCTGTCTGATCTTTCTAGAATTTTGGAGCAGGATTGGCCGTGGTGCCCCTGGTTGGGTTTCTGGAAAGTATCGCGATTGCCAAAGCTTTTGGTGAGTAACCAGCAAAAGTAACCTCACCGAAACCACGAGCAGCCCCACTGTTCCTTACACTGCTTGTTCACTGTTAGAGCAAGAGGACACCATTCACCCCACCTTCTCAATCACTCCATTCTACCCTGCCTGATCTGTACTTCGTCTCTTTGCCTGTCACTGCCCCATGTCCAACCTCAAACCAACAAAGTCTCTCCATTTGATCGGAACAGTTCCAAATGGGCTACTTTATTTCGGGAGGTGATGGAGGAGCGGGGAGGAGAGAGAGAGAGAGAGAGTTTTGAGATTTCCACCATCTCTCTTGACAGATTAGTTCCTGTCCTCACCCCTGAATGAGACGGAAGTGGGTACTGCAGGTGTTGGAGATTAGAGTCAATATTGGAGTGGTGCTGGGAAAGCACAGCAGGTCAGGCAGCATCCGAGGAACAGGAAAATCGATGTTTTGGGCAAAAACCCTTCGTTAGGAAGGGCTTTTGGCCAAAACATCAATTTTCCTGCTCCTCGGATGCTGCCTGACCTGCTGTGCTTTTCCAGCACCACTCTAATCATCACCCCTGAATGACCCCAGCATGAATTTTAAGGTTCTATCCATCGTTTTTAGTTCTGGAAAAATAGTTTCTGACCATCTTCTCCAAATACTCTGATCATTTTTACACATTTCCATCACCTACCTTTTTTCAAAGGAACGCAACCAAGACTGTTCCAACCTGTCTGAATGTAATCCTTTCAGCTCATAGTTGCTTCAGTGAATCTTTTCCGTGCCTTGTTCCAAAACCGCTATCTCCTTCATGAGGTTCATGGCTGTCAGTGTTGCCCTTCAATGACCTGCAGGGTCTGTCTAGAGTGCACAGAGACTATGCAACACTGACTCAGGTTTCTAAAATGTCCCCACACTCCCTCGCTTTAACTCAGGAGGATTCGGGATGGTGTATGTCATTGGACGTTGTTCACGCTGAGCTGTCAGGAGTTTCACTTTAATGACTTCTCTATGTTTTTGCAGCCAGTCAGAACAATTACAGAATTGATCCAAATCAGGAGCTCCTTGCAATCGGTAAGGGCTGGCGTTTTTGACTCACTGTGGGTTTATTCACCGTCTCCAGTCAGAATCTGGTGTGGGCACCCTTCCCCAATGAAGAGAATGGCACACTTGGTGCCAATTTCATAGAGATATACAGTGTGGAAACGGGCCATTCTGCCCAACTTGTCCATGCCGACCAGATATCCTAACCTAATCTGGTCTCATTTGCCAGCACTTGGCCCATGCCCCTCCAAACCCTTCCTATTCATATACCCATCCAGATGCCTTTTAAATGTTGTAATTGTACCAGCCTCCACCACTTCCTCTGGCAACTCATTCCATACACGTACCACCCTCTACGTGAAAAGGTTGCCCCTTGCGTCCATTTTTAAATCTTTCCCCTCTCACCCGAAACCTACGCCCTCTAGTTTTGGTGGGTGATGGTTTATTCTGAGCCTAGAGATGACCCTGCCCCAGGGAGGCAGTAAGACTGTCAGTTACCCCCCCACCCCCCCCACCCCCAACTCATGCTGAGTAGAGAAAGGGCCACTCCATGTGAAGCATTGGGCTAATTTCTGCAAAGCTCACCCTCCAGCTTCCTCCCAGTGGAAACTCCGTGAGAAAAGCCCTCCAAGATGTCAAACAAAAAGAAAATCAGAGTTTGACAAAAAAAAAAGACCCATTTCAAGGAAGGTTTGGAGACAGTGACACAACTCCTGCTTTTTGAAGGGCTTTCCAGATCGAAGTATCAGGATGCAGATTACCTCAGTGTCTGGCATTCCCCGGTGTGTCCCCTGTCCCCACTGCCCCAGTATTAGACCCCTCCCTCATGTCTCCCCTGGGACTGACTGAGCCCCTCCCCCCCCCACTGACTCTGGTCTACTTTGGGTTTCAGGTAGCGCAAACATTCTGGGATCTCTAGTTTCGTCTTATCCCGTAACCGGGAGTTTCGGAAGGTAGGTCACAGTTAGGGAATGGGTAGGCTGGGAGGAGCTGGGTTCAGGGAGGGAACCAGGAGCGAGGGGCTAGGGGTGTTGGTGTAGAAGGGGTTTCTGTGGTGCCATTGCCATCACAATGCAGCCTTTACTCAGCGCTTGGAGAAGCAAATATCCCTGTCACCACCCTCTTCCCCCCAAGCAGCTGGCTAAAGTGACAGAAAAGGGGCATTGTGGAGAACAAGAGGTGGGGGTTTGCTGAGGAGGGGAGAGGGATACCGTGCCCCAGGGTGGAGAGGGAGTGAGAATCGACCACCATCTCAGGTGGGGACAGGGATTGGTGTCACAAACAAAACGAGAGGTTGCTGGAAAAGCTCAGCAGGTCTGGCAGCATCTGTGGAGAGAGAGAAAAACAGAGTTAACATTTCAGGTCAAGTGGCAGTACCACAGAACATCTCTCCACAGATGCTGCCAGACCTGCTGAGCTTTTCCAGCAACTTCTGATTTGCAGCATCCGCAGTTCTTTTGCATTTTTAATTAGTCGGGATTGATGTGTTTTCTGATCATTCCTGTGACAAGAAACACACCAGTTTGGAATTGTCTGGGTGAACCTGTTAATTCACAGTCAACTGTGCTGTGGCTGAACTGGTTAAAACTCTTAAAAATGGAATAGTGTAGGAGAGATGGGCTTCAGATTGGTTCCACAGGTTGGCGCAACATCGAGGGCCGAAGGGCCTGTACTGTGCTGGAATGTTCTATGTTCTGTGTCAGAGGCTATATCACAGCTGGTGGATCCCAGTTTCCCCCCTCAGTTTCTGTTATAACGGGGTGTTCAGACTCTGTTTCTCTGTGTTTCTATCCCTCAGGACTGCAGTAAATTCTCAAACAGGTGTGTGCAGCCCTGCTGGCGGAATAGTCACTGGTGAGTCTGGCCTTTAGAACGTTAATGAATTAATCACCGGCCCTTTTCTGATCCCGGGTTGGCTCCACATTAATGCAATGTTTTTTTCCAACTTCCCCTCTGTGATGTCGGCCTGTCAGCCGGCTTGTCCGACCCTGCACATTCCCTCATGTTTTTTGTTCTTTCCCCAGGAGTTATCGTGCTGTTGTCTCTCGCCTTCCTGACCCCTCTCTTCTACTATATCCCCAAAGGAGCTCTGGCGGCTGTCGTTATCTGTGCTGTGTCCGGTGTGTTTGACTTGAGGATCGTTGCCACGCTGTGGAGGGTAAAAAGTAGGTGCTGGATGTGACCAAAGGGAAATCTCTCGCTGCTAACCTCTGTTGTTTCTACTCTCCCCTATTGTAGTCATGACTTGGAGGTGGCAGAGTTGAACTGGGGTGGACAGAGTTAAAAATCACACAACACCAGGTTATAATCCAACAGGTTTATTCAGAAGTACGTATTGTATGAAACAGGCCCTTCAGCCCAACTTGACTGTGCTGCTCAATTTTAATCTAGTCCCGTTTGCCTGTGTTTGGTCCATATCCTAAATATTTCTGTTCCAGACACTCACCACTGTGTGTGTGTGTGTCTGTGTGTGTGTGTCTCACTCACACCTTAAATCTATGCTTGAGACTCCTCTACCATGGCTGTCTGCCTTATCTGTTACCTCTCATGGCTTATTGACGTCTATAAGGTCATCCCTCAGTCTCTACCCTCCCGGGGAAAAGAAGTCCCAGTCTATTCAGCCTCTCCTTATAACACGAACCTTCCAGTCCAGGTAATATCCTGGTAAATCTTTTCTGCTCTCTTTGTGGTTTAGTAATTCCCTTTCTATATTCGGGTGACCAGAACTGCATGCAGTACTCCAGATGTGGCCTCACCAACGTCTTGTACTGCTGCAACAAGACGTCCCCAACTCCTGTACTCAAATGGACAGACTCTTTGGCTAATGCATTCACTTTAATCTTGTGGTGTGGCTTCTGATTCTCCTGCTAAGAGAGTCTGCAGGTAAATAAAGTTGTAAAGCTCTGCTTTCAGGCTTGGAACATGAGTCAACATCACTTTCATCTCTCGAGGGTCCTCTTGAGATTTTTTTTAAAGTTTTCGGGCTTTTTTTTGTTCGAGGGCTACTTTTGTATTCTGAGTGACCCAATGCCGTCAGATTGTGACAATACTGCCTGCACCTGTATTGACATTTGGACACTCTGTCAGATGCAGAATTAGAATGGATCATCATTAAGCCCCAATTCTCAACTTTCTGTCAAATTTGAGGCAGTTGCAAAGCCGGAGAGCGTTACTTTCCTCGATGTCACCCTGTACTCAGATTGGGACAACAGGCAGAAATTGAGAAGACTTTTCCCTAATAACTGACATGCACTTTGACACAAAAAGCCGCCACTCTCGTCACACCTTCTGCAGGCTGGGGAGGTCACAGCGAATGTGTTTCAGTCACATAGCTGGAATATTTTAACTAGGCAGCTACTATTTACTGCATCTCTGATTTAAGTTCAATAATTAAGTGTTTATTGCAGCAAGATCCACTGCATTGTTTCCAAGCCTAATGACTCCAGAACCTACACAGCCTTAAACTAGAGATTCCACTTTAAAATGCAAGAACTCATTCCCTCCGTGTAGAGTCACAGAGTTTCAGTCCAATATCCTAAATAAATCTAGTCCCATTTGACAGCATTTGGCCCATATCCCTGGTTTAATGTTTTCTTGGATCCAGGAGTATTGTTTATGTTGACGGGTTTTAAACTGTTTATCTTCTTTACAGCCTCCATGTTGGCAACCTCCCTCGAACTCCATGCCTTGCTGTAGCCCCCTACTCCCCTTGCAGTATCCTTTTTTTTGGGCACTCCTATTTGCTGTTTGTGGAAGCTAGCTGTGCAAAATTTAGTTGCCACATTAACTTAGATGTGTAAGAGCAAGTGTGTGAATAATATATCATCGGCTTTAAAGCACTTTCAATTGAGAGAGGTGCTACATAAATTCAGGTTTATCAATGTGATCTCCTTCAACCCTGAAGCATTGTGATGCTTGTTCGCCCCCATGTGGCTGAAATGTGTAGTGTTTGATTCCCAGCTCTCCCTTTAATCCCAGAGTGTTGTTATTTTGTTTGCTGCGGGAATAACACCCCTCTCCCCACCTCAGAACTGAGCACATCGAGTGATCCCGTAATCTATTTATTTTCTCCAGAACTGGACCTACTCCCTTTCCTAGTGTCATTCCTGGGTTGCTTTTGGGAAATCCAGTATGGAATTCTGGCTGGAGTTGCTTTGTCTGGGATAATTCTGCTCTTTAACATCGCCAGACCGGAGATGAAGGTAATAGTGTCTGTCTGTATTTGGGGATTGACTGACTGTGAAAGTGCCCAGTTTACCAGCCTGGCACAGTCTGCCCACATCACAGGGTACTTTTTTGTTTCTTATCCCCAGTGGCTGTTTTATCAATTCCTGATGAAGGGCTTTTGCCCGAAACATCGATGTCGAAGCTACTTGGATGCTGCCTGAACTGCTGTGCTCTTCCAGCACCACTAATCCAGAAGCTGTTTTATCATTGGCCATTGGATTACACTGACTGGATGGTGCTGGCAGGTCAGTTAGTGTCGGATTAAATTCCCTACAGTGTGGAAACAGGCCCTTCGGCCCAACCAGTCCACACTGCCACCTCCGAAGAGAAACCCACTCAAACCCATTCCCCTTCCCTATATTTATCCCTAACTAACGCATCTAACACTGTGGGCAATTTAGCATGGCCAATTCATCTGACCTGCACATCTTTGGATTGTGGGAGGAATCCGGAGCACCCGGAGCAAACCCACGCAGACACGGGGAGAATGTGCAAACTCCACACAGACAGGCAGGAATCGAACCTAGGACCCTGGGTGCTGTGAGGCAGCAGTGCCAGCCACTGTGTCACCCATCTGTGTCTGGCCCTCTGTCTGTAAATCCTGCCAATGTGGTGTTCAGGCTTGTAAGAAAGGGGTTTGTGTGTGTGTGGTACTCCACTGCCCCAGGGCAAGATGGGGGAGAGAGAGAGAGAGAGAGAGAAAGACCACACAAGGGGATCACTCAGCCAGTAGCCTGGGCTGGGGAGAGTGCTTGAAAGTTGTAATCCTGTCTATTATAACACTCTTTTTCCAACAAAGCAGAAAGGTAAGGGTCTGTCTGTCTGTGTCTGTAAAGTCCTCATTCTCTGTTTGGATTTCAGTTGTATCTGTGCGGCTTAACCCTTTATCCAGTATAATGACGGAGAATAATGAGCAGTGTGAAAATGGAAAAGTGTGGAATCTTAACTCACTTCTCTCGCTCGCTCCCTCTCTTTCTTTCTCTCTCTTTCTTTGTTTCTCAGATTTCTGATTACAGTACAGTTGTGGTACAGTTCCAGAGTGGTCTGAATTTCCCTGCTGTTGAATATGTCAGTGACCTGCTGTACAGGCGAGTATTAGAGGGTAAGTGGCAGCCTCCATGATCCTGCACTCGTCCCCAAGGTTCTCCCTTCTCAGTGGCAGTCCAGGGACTGAACTAGCTCTTGTTCTGACAGCTCCCTCACTGGAATTGGTGCCCAGACATACTGCTGTGTTTAGATTAGTGTGGTGCTGGAAAAGCACAGCAGGTCAGGCAGCATCTGAGGAGCAGGAAAATCAACATTTCCTGCAAAAGCCCTTCACGTATTCCTGATGAAGGGCTTTTGCTCGAAATGTTAATTCTCCCGCTCCTGGGATGCTGCCTGACCTGCTGTGCTTTTCCAGCACCACTCTAATCTAGACTCTGGTTTCCAGCATCTGCAGTCATTGTTTTTACCATACTGCTGTGTTTGGTAACTGTGATTTCATCACCCATGAAGGCAACATCCGAGTGACTGAATTTGAACAGATCATCCCACAGGGGCACAGAACTTGGAGCAGGAGTACATCATTCAGAGCTTGTTCCCCATTCCACTTTCCCTGTTGTTATAATTATATTTAAATGTAGAACAGTAGTGAGACTGCTGGTTTGTGATAGAGTGATGCCGACAGTGTGGGTTCAATTCCCACACCGGCTGAGGTTACCATGAAGGACTGTTTTTCTCAACCTCTCCCCTCATCTGAAGCATGGTGACCGTCTGGTTAAATCAGTAGTTTCTCTTTTTCTCTCTTTCTCTTTCTCTCTCTCTCTCTCTCTTTCTCTCTCTCTCACACTGTCTGTCTGTCTCTCTCTCACTCTCTCTCTCACACGCTGTCTCTCTCTCTCTCTCTCACGCGCACACACACACTGTCTCTCTCTCTCTCTCTCTGTCTCTCTGTCTGTGTCTCTCTCTCTCACACAAGCTGTCTCTCACATCTCACCCTCACATCTGTCTCTGTCTCTCTCTCTCTCACACACACTGTCTCTGTCTCTCTTTCTTTCTCTCGCTCTCTCTCACACACTGTCTGTCTCTCTCTCTTTCTCTCACACACACTGTCTGTCTCTCTCTCTCTCACACACAAGCTGTGTCTCACATCTCTCTCTCTCTCACATCTGTCTCTGTCTCTCTCTCTCACACAGGCTGTGTCTGTCTCTCTCTCTCTCTGTCTCTCTCACACACACTCTCCCTCTCTCTGTCTCTCTCTCACACGCGCGCTGTCTCTTGCTCTCTCTCTCTCTCTCTGAGAGAGCATTCCTATGGTCTAGTTGGATTGTTGTGACTTTACCTTTCCCTTGTAAACTGCAATCTTGGTCCAGTTGGATGGCTTCAACAATCCAAAATGTCTCTGTTGCACAATTGCTTTTGTACTTAACCCTCTATCGAACTCCTTGTTGAATCATCCAGCTTTAAACAGCTCGATCTTTGCTTCCCTGGTTGGTCACAATTTCCTTCCATCCTAAATTATGGATTTGCCTTCCCAGTTAACTTGCATTGAGACAGAAGCCACTGATGGGATTGTTTAGAATCGACCTCCCTCCATTGTTCAGATTTTCACTTCTCTTGGACTCCTCTGTAGCTCTCACAGGCTGTTTTGATCAGTGTCCAGTTCAACACTGCCACCCCCTCTGCCCACTCCCTCCCTCATCACCCTCGCCGTCCACTCCCTCTCTCTTCCTCCCCCATCCCCCAACCCCCACTCACCCCTCTCCCTAGCCGTCCACACTCTTTTTTTTTTTTTCCCCCCCCCCCGCCACCGTCCACTTCCCCCGCTCCCTCCATCTCCCCCTTCCCCAACATGCACCCCCCCCACCCCAACATCTACTCCCACTCTGCCCACTGCCCACTCCATCTCCTTCCCCCACCCCCCCACCACTGTCCACTCCTTCCCTTGCTGCCCACTTGCTCCCCCATCTCCTGGGTCACCGGACCTGCAGCATTAACTCTGGTTTCTCTCCACGGATGCTGCCAGACCTGTTGAGCTTTCCCAGCACTTTCTGTTTTTGTATTTGAAATGGTGGGGAGGAGTTCAGTAACAGGCTCCAAGATGACCAGCTGCCTGCTTTAATGAAGTGTGACATTTCCTTGCATAGCCTCCCCTCCACGGTGTGTGATTCTTGACGGTCTCCATGTCAGCAGCATTGACTACACGACAGTGAACGGCCTGCGGGAGCTCATCCAGACATTCCAGCAGCACAACGTCTCTCTACTCTTCTCTAATTTTCGGGTACGTGCTCCCAACACTCTTACACGTCCTGTTCATCCCTCCACCATTGATGGCTATGTCTTTAGTGTGTGCCACACTGCCATTCCCTCCCTAAAACTCTCCACATGTCTCCTCTTCACCCCAGCCTTTAACGTAGACCTCTCAGGCCTGCTTGGGGTTACCTGTTTGAAATTCTCATGGGGCCTGGTTAATTTTTGTTGTTCTTTCCTTGCTCTTTGGGACATTTCACCCCATTAAAGGCACTATATAAATGCAATGTTTTGTATTATGTGTGTGGTGAATTTAATCCTCACAATGAGCTCTTGATAATGATTGCCTCTGTGTTTCAGGCACTTGTCCCACCATTAAGCATCTCTCTGAGTCCGATGCAACATATTGTGTGTGTGTGTGTCTCTGATGTAAAGAAATAACAGCAGGAGTAGGCTATTCAGCCTCTCAAAGCTGCTCTGCTATTCCCTAGGATTATGGCTGACTCTCTGACTGATCAAGGTTCTGTCTCAGTCTTAAATATAGACAGGCTGTCTGTGGTATGGAGTTCTAAAGCCTCTCAACCCTCAGAACAAATTCCTCTTCATCTCCCGTCTTAAACTGGCGCCTCCTTTATTCTGAGACTGTGCCCTAGCCTCTCCCACGAGGGGAAACATCCTGTCAGCATTGACCTCTTACAAATCCGATACATCTCAATGAGGTCGTCCCTCATTCTTCTAAACTCCGGTGAGTAAAGTCCCAACCTGTTTAACCCTTTGCCCATAGACAATCCCTCCCATCCCAGGGATCATCCCAGTGAACCCTCTCTGAATTGCCTCCAATGAAATGATAGATTTTCTGAAATAGAGACCAGAACTGCTGACAGTGCTCTATATGTGGTCTCACCAGCACCTTGTACAGCTGCGGTAAGACCTCCCTACTCCAGCCCCCTTAGAATAAGGGCCAACATCCCATCAGTTTTCCCAATTGCCTGCTGCAGCCGTCTGCTACCCTTCTGTATATTGTGGACAAGTTTCTCCAAAGTCTCTTTGTGTTGCAGCTTTTGGCACTTTTTCTCTGTTTTAAGTAATATTCTGTTCTTTTGCTCTCCTTACAAAATGAACAACTTCACGTTTTCCCACATTAGACTCCCATTTGCCAACGTGTTGTCCACTTCCTTGACAGCGCTGCCCTGAGGTAGCGCTGTGCAGTCTGAGGTTCGATGTACATAAATGTAAATGACACGACGTTGCTGGGAGGGAAAATGTCCAAATCTTCCATTTTTTTTAAATACCCATTTCTCCAAAAATCAACCAGGAGTGGGGCAAAATAACGGCCTGCCTAGCAACGCCAAACAATACAAGGTGTGGAGGAGCCAGTGTTGGACTGGGGTGTATAAAGTTAAAAATCTCTCAACACCAGGTTAGAGTCCAACAGGTTTAATTGGAAACACTAGCTTTCAGAGCGACACTCCTTCATCAGGTAACTAGTGGGGCAGGACTAGAAGACAAAGAATTTAAAGCAAAAGATCACAGTGTCGGTCTATAACCTGGTGTTACGTAATTTTAAATGTCCAAAGTGATTTGCAATCACTGGAAAATGCGATTAGATTAGTTAGGTGGCACTGTTTAGCTGGGACAGAGACAGTGGGCTGTTGACCTTTATGACTCTGACTCTTTCTTGTTTCAGCCCAAGATTCTGTCGATACTGACTTCAGCAGAGATCGAAGGATTGAGATATTTTGATAGCACTGAGACAGCGCTTGGTTATTTACACGGTAATAACTTGCTTTAGATTATTGGGATAGTCTTCAGCCTTTTGCTCCTGTGTAGGTGGTCGTGGGCTGGCTTGCAATGAAACCCCAGGGAGCGGAGTGAAATTGGCACAAACCCATGACCTGCCAACCCACGTTATGGTTTTTATCATTGGTATGGGGCTGTGGGAGCTGCATAGTCACTTGCAATGTGAGCTTGAAGTGACAGACTGTGTCATGAAACATCCTTGTACCTTTGTTTCAGAATTCTTCTCCCCACCTTGGTACCTTGTGATGGTGTACGCCTCAACATCACTGCTCCTCTTGTTCACTAGCGCAGAACCATTACAGAGCAGGGTACTGGGTCCTGTACTGATTCTCCTGTCCTTTTCTCCACATCCCCCGCACATCATTTCTATTGAAATAATCGTCACATGGCCTCTGAACTACTCCCTAGTGCTGCTCGATCCTTTTACACAGGAGCCTGAGCATCAGCCTGTTGCTGTCAGACACAGGCTGATGTCCTCTGGATTGTAGTCACTCAGGGCATTTCTTTCATCTCCCTTCTTGAGGTCTATTCTAACTTTAGAATCGGGCTCTTGCTGGTCTCCGTCTTTATACTGCACACTTCTGTATCAAACAAAAGATGCATTTATTCCCAGTCCATTTAATCTGATAGTCCAATGCTGAGAAGGTGCTGCCTTTCAGCTGAGAAGTGAAACTGAGGATCTCTCTGACCCCACGGCACTGCTTTGAGAGAAAGCAGTGGAGCTGCTCATCCATGTTTTGCTCAGTATTCATTCCTCAATTAACTTCATTTTTTTTTTGAAGTTAGATATTGTTGCTTGTGGGAGTTTGCAGTGCATGGATTAGCTGCCCCATCTTTTGCATTGTAACAATGGTGGGTTATTTTTCAATGTGACTGTGTGCAAGTTGCTATATAAAGGCAAATTTCTTTTGTTGCCTCCCTATGGTGCAGTATCTTAGCTAGCCACTGGGGGGAGCGCCTGACTGACTTTCCTTCCCATGTTCCATTTCCACAACATGTTTGAATTCTGACTCATTTAAGATACTTCATTTGTTTTCTCGTGAATTTAAATTTGAGAGATCATGTTGAATGGGCAAAACTGTGTGAAATAAGCATCAAACTATATATTGGGCAAGTGGTCAGAGAACAGTGAAGTAGCAGTCTGGTTAGGAGATGTGTTCTGACAGGGTACCTTTCCTTTGTTCAGGAGATGACCACACACACGAGCTGGATGACAGTGAGAAACCGCTACTCAACCAGACTGAGAGACTGTACTCCTAGTCCGAAAGCACTACCTCTCTGCCAAGAACTTGCTGCTCCACAAACCGTTCAGTCTGATTAATGGTAAAAATAATACCATTGGGTAAGACACTGTGTGCCCGCTTGGATCACAGTGACAACAGCTCCTCAATGACATAACTGACCCTGAAAGGTTTGGACCCCTCCATTAATGGCGATTAGATTTTTGAACATCTTCCAAAAATCTCTCGCTCAGTCTCTTCACGTTAGTGATTTTTATATTTTCCTATTTTAAATGTTAACCAATTGATTTGTCTGAACCCCAGTGTAATTTTATAATTATCATGGTGTTTAGCATCTTTTTTTTTGACCATTACTAGCTCTGCATCCAGACTCCAGAGATTGGATATTGAAGCCAATAGATGTGAAGCTGGGAAAAGGCACAGCAGGTCAGACAGCATCTGAGGAGCAGGATGTTTCAGGCCGAAACCCATTGCAGCCTGAAACGTTGACTTCCCTGCTCCTCGGATGCTGTCTGACCCGCTGTGCTTCTCCCAGCTTCACACCTACTGACTCCGGTTTCCAGTATCTGCAGTTCTTACTGCCTCCATGCCTTTGGATATTGAAGGTTTGCTCTGGGGAGGCTGGTGGGAGGGAAACATTGCAACAAGCAGCTACTGTTTAGTCAGAACACGGGTCTGAGCCTCCACTAACTCTCTCAGTCAGAGCTCCCAGTCACTGAGCATAGTGTGTGCTCTTCAACTGTGTGAATCCTGGCCTCTTTCCAGTCCTGATGAAGAGTTTATACTCAAAACGTCGATGCTTGTCAGATGCTGCCTGACCTACGGTGCTTTTCCCGCATCACATTTCTTGACTCTTTCTGTGCTGGATCAGAGTGTAAATTTCCTGTATACTGCAAGATTGTAGTGTCCAAAACTATTGCTGTTTGACTGAGGCAGTCCAATTTAATAGTTAAATCACATCGCTGCTCAAGCCAGCGTACGCTTGCACTCCTGGGTTTTGTTCATTATTGCACACTGGTTGTGATCTCCACGCCCTGCCTCTTCCCCCTAAATATAAATCTAAGTGGAGGTCCCTTGCAGGTTGCTGGGTAGGCCATGTCCCACAGCGGCTGAGGAATGAATTAGTTGCCAGACACCGTAGTAACTGAGGGAATCATAGAAGTTACTTCAGCAGTTTTCACTCGAGGAAAGGGTCATTGGTCAGACTGAGTGACCATTTTGTCCCCCCAAGAGCCAGCTTTTCAGACAGTCACACCTGATCGACACTTCTACACTCTGTAAATATTTCTCTTTGTCCTGAGGGAAATGTTGCGTCTATTGTAAATTGAGAAGCTTCACCAACTTGCTTTTTTTTTTAAAAAGGGAACTTTCCAGTTTTTAATTGTTGAAAAGTCGAATTGTAAGGCTGTAGCCTAGGCCTTTATCCAATCTCTTTTTCTTAAAAAGCACACTGTCGGCGTGGAAGGTTTGTTGCAATTCGATGATTATTTGAATAAGGCCACATTGAGCACCAAATGGACACTCGTGGTCATCACTCACGGGGCTTTGTTTTTAAGTACTACATGAAACATTTTCCCTCCTCCGTAAATGATCTTCAGTTAAAATGTGAGGCAGGTTCTCAGGCTCCAGTAACAACAGATATTTCATCATCACAGTGGACCAAACTACTTCTGAAAGTATTCCTTTTTTCCTTGATCACAGAGGGTCCTGTTTTAAGAGATATTATATTACACAATCAAGGGATATGGACATTGCTGGCTGGACTAACATCTGTCTCACTATCCCTGATTGACCCTGAAGGGATCAGTGAGCTGTTGTCATGATCCCTGCAGTCTGGGGGGGGGTAAACCCAGTGATTTTAATCAAAAGGTGTCAGAATCTGCCTGGAATTTCTCTGAAGTTAAAGGTGCAACCCATGAAAATGAAGTTTTCCGTTTACTAGTCCTCCTCGTATCTTTGTAATGTGCTCTTCTGAAGGATGACGAAGATTTATCTGTTAATAATTGTGTTCATGTTGATTTTAAGATCTAAATTTTACCTTCTCTAATAAATGACTGGCATTAGCAGAGATGGATGATGCTATCTGTGTACTGGGTGGTATAAAACACCGAACTGCACTGTCATCCTACAATACTGTGTCTCTGACTGTAATCCCCAGTGACTGGGGCAATATGAAGAAATAGACTAACGTTACACAGCAAGTTTTGAATAGATTTTAATAACAGGAACTTTAGAACGAGCTGATTTTTTTTTGTGGCTGTGGTAGAGTTACACAAGGATATTGTGGTCGTACCTTGTGTAATTAGACAAAAGCCTGGCATTGTTTATAATGAAGCTGGAGACGATGATCATTTGATTCTGCATTGACATAACTGTATTGCTGAACCCGTCGTTGCTTCCGTTCTTAACTCCAACAACTTGAATCACTGTGTAGATGCATCACTCTTTTTCTCTCACACAAAGTCCTACTCGCAATTCCAGTCTAGAATTTACATCTCCAGTTACAAAGGGCAGTGTCATTTCCTTCATACCAATTGCTTTGAGTTGACTGTTCTATCCCATCAGTCTACCTCTGGGTCCTTCTTCTTCTGCTGTGAGTGGGATGGAGGGTTCTGTCTATCGTCAGGGTAGGCGTTTGCCCTTGCGATGTGAGTGAAGCCATTTTAAGATCTCATCCAGCCCACTGCCGTCCCACGCACTAACTTCCAACACACTGATGTTCTGTTTCGCACAAGCGATTATATCATCCATCCTGAACAGGCTTTTCATTTCCACTAGCGACATGGAGCAGGGCAGATCACTGAAATGAAAAGAAACTCTATTTAGTCCCCTCCACTCCGATACACAGAAAGGATATTCAGAAACCTCTCTCGATCTGAACCATTGCTCTGAGTTTTATTGGTTAGGCCACTTTTGGAATACTGCATGCAATTCTGGTCTCCTTCCTCTTGGAAGGATGCTGTGAAACTTGAAAAGGTTCAGAAAAGATTTACAAGGATGTTGCCAGGGTTGGAGGATTTAAGCTACAGGGAGAGCTTGAATAGGCTGGGGCTGTTTTCCCTGGATTGTCGGAGGCTGAGGGGTGACCTTAGAGGTTTACAAAATAGACAAGGTTTTTTTTCCCTGGGATCAGGGAGTCCAGAACTAGAGGGCATAGGTTTAGGATGAGAGGGGAAAGATATAAAAGAGACCTAAGGGGCAACTTTTTCACGCAGAGGGTGGTACGTGTATAGAATGAGCTGCCAGAGGATGTGATGGAGGCCGGTACATTTGCAACATTTAAAAGTCAAGTGGATGGGTATATGAATAGGAAGGGTTTAGATGGATGTGGGCTGGGTGCTGGCGGGTGGGACTAGATTGAGTTGGGATATCTGGTCGGCATGGACGGGTTGGACTGAAGGGTCTGTTTCCGTGCTGTACATCTCTATGACTAAGATGTACAGCATGGAAACAGACCCTTCGGTCCAACCCGTCCACGCCGAGCAGATATCCCAACCCAATCTAGTCCCACCTGCCAGCATCTGGCACATATCCCTCCAAACCCTTCCTATTCATATACCCATCCAGATGCCTCTTAAATGTTGCAATTGTACCAGCCTCTACCACATCCTCTGGCAGCTCATTCCATACACGTACTACCCTCTGTGTGAAAAAGTTGCCCCTTAGGTCTCTTTTATATCTTTCCCCTCTCAGCCTATCTATGACTCAATATTGTTTAGATGTAATGGCTGGTATTATAGTACAGAAACAGGCTGTTCAGCCCAGCTGATCCATTCCCCTGATGTGTACCATGGATCTCCTTCCCAGCCCCCTCTGCCTAACCCATGTAATGCCATCGTTTGCACCAGCTATAGGTTTAGGCAAAGTTCTGTTTAGAATTAAATAAAGTTCCCTTTTCTCTGCCCAAACTTCAGGATGATCAGCTTTAACCAGGCTGTGGCACCCGATTCCCTTGCAGTGTGAATTCACCCCGACAAAGCAGTGTGAGAAAAACAGTGCCCCAGAACTACCACAAGAAAGGACGGCTTAAAGTAATCAAAGCTGTAACAGAGAAAGGAGATTCTTGTAATAACTGTATATTCTGGGTGCAAGATCTTAGGGCTGTGTCTACACTCTATGACACATCCTATTGTTATCCATACTCACATTTTGTTGAAGAGAATGAGAACTGCCGTCTGTTGCAGTGGCTCAGCAGCTAGAACCGAGAGCAGCTGAATGCAGGAGGCGGAAACCTGAGTGGGATTTGCAGCATCGATCACGAACTAAGAGGAAAACATTCACCATTTTAGAGGCAGTGGAAATGGTTATCAACTCACAGCCTTGCTGGAGCTCTTCAGTTGCCAGGTTGGGCCTGGTCTCTGTTGCAATGAAATGACATGGGAAATCTCCTGAGCCCAGGACTGCTGACTGGGGAAGTGGGAAAGCTAGAGAGAGAATCGGCTCAGATTGCGCATGGCACACTGCACTTGTCTGTGCAGATTGCACATAGACATGTCGAGCATGTGCTCTTTGGATGAAGAGATATGCTTGAACATCAATTCTCCCGCTCCTCAGATGCTGCCTGACCTGCTGTGCTTATCCAGCACCACACTGTTTGACCCTGATCTCCAGTATCTGCAGTCCTCACTTTCTCTCCATCTACACAGACATTTGCCCAGCTTCCAGGCTGTCCTCAGGTGGAGGGGGATGAATATGGCAGGGAGAACACACAAAGGAAGCTAAGATCCCATCTGCTGGGAGATCAGGGCATGGTGTTAATGCCACTTTGTTAGTGCATGATATTTTTTTTCTGTCTGCCATCTGAGGTTTATAAATAAGATATAAAATCAGGAGGACAATTTTGGACAAGAATAAGCCATCGGTTTATCTCTCTACACAACTAGTCCTTGTACTTTCCATTAACAGTCAACTAGTGTGAGGATTCAAGTAGCCAATACTCACTATCACAGCCTCGCAATCCCTGTAGTAACTTGGCCAGATGGGGGCCATGCAGCCTCCCAGTTCCCGAATGGTAATTCTCCTCTTGTTAATCATGAGGTCAGTTAAATTTGTTCCCACCTGCAGGCAAAGCAGATCGATTGTAAAAGAAAATAAATGAAAATGAGATCAGACACTCTTTGGCATGGTGAGCTTGTGTTCCAAGACACAGTTGGGAGTATTAATCACCAGCATCAGAGTTACAATCGCACAGAATTTATAGCAGAGAAATGGGTCAGTCAGCCACACTGGATGGTGATGTTCCACAGCAGCCTCAGCCCTATCTCCATAGCAGCCTCCTCCCAGCCCTGTTTCCCTGACATTGACATACAGACCCTTCGATTCCTTTCCCCCACTTGGCTGATTTCGAAGAAATGGTGCTACCCACCTCTTCTCCTCCTCCACATGGTCAGAAGTTCCATGCTCTGTGATGGTATTTGATGGAACCATTTTACAATGACCTGGAACTCTCTCTACCAGGTTAGTGGAAACGGAGATAACTGATTATTTCAAAAGGATACTGGATGGTAACTTGAGGGAACTAAATGTATGGGGCCACAAGGACAGATCGGGGGTGGGGGAAGGGGACTGACTGAATTGCTCCACAGGGAGCTGACCTGAACTAAATGGGCCAAATGGCACCCCTCTACTCAGAATGACTTTATGCTCGATTGAACGTTAAATTAGATCAGTAGGTTTTAATATTATATCATTTCCAGTCTCTCTGGTTTGTAATCTTTCCCATGAGGTCAAGCTATTCAAGTTCCATTCCAGCCTCCTCAGCTGTTGGAGCACAAGTATGGTGTTACCTGAAACTTGCCTTCCATTTACCCACACTCCTTATTCTGCCAGAATCCCATAATACTCATCTTGTTTCCACTGGACAAAGGCAGCAACTGTCATGTGCAGATGCTATTCAATACAATCATGGCTGATCATCCGACACAGTACCCTATTCCCTCTTTATCCCTTTACTCTTTAGCCCAAATAAATATATTTAAATCCTTCATGAAAAATGTTCAGTGTTTTGGCCTCTACTGCTTCCTGTGACAGGTGGGAAAAAAAAATTCTCCTCTCCTCAGTTCTAAAGGGTCCACCCCATATCCTTAGGATGTGACCCTTGATTCTAGACTCCCCAGTTTTTGGACCCCATCATTCCCGCGTTTAGCCTGCCTAATCCTGTTAGAATTGTTTGGGTTTGTGTGCGATTCCACCTCCTCCTAAACTTCAGTGAACATAGTCCTAAGTGATCTAGTCTCTCTTCATTCGTCATTCCTGCCATTCCAGGAATCAGTCTGGGAAATCTTCATTGCACTCCCTGCAGAGCCAGAACATGCTTCCTCAGGTAAAGAGGCTGAAACTGCACACCAGGTTCGAAGGGCTGAATAGCCTACTGCACTTATTGTCTATGTTTCTCATGTAAGTGAGCTGGCCTCTTGTCTATCACTGACGCTGCAGAGACAATCCCTCCACCTGTGTGAAAGACAATAGCAGTCGAAGAATGTGGTGCTGGAAAAGCACAGCCGGTCAGGCAGTATCCGGGGAGAAGGGGAATCAGTGTTTCGGGCATAAGCCCTTCATTCCTGATAAAGGGCTTACGCTTGAAACGTCGACTCTCCTGCTCCTCGGATGCTGCCTGACTGGCTGTGCTTTTCCAGCGCCACACTCTTGACTCTGATCTCCAGCATCTGCAGTCCTTACTTTCTCCTGAAAGACAACAGCACTCGGCTGAAACAGCTACGGCCACATCTGAGAGAAGTTGAGGTACAGGATATGAACAGACGAAGGAACCATTTGTTCATAAGTAAGAATCTTACAGCCTGAACCAGCTCTCAATTGGCATGATGCAATTATACTTAGTTATAAGGTACCAGGCCTGATGAGAAAGCAGTCCGTAGCAGGACATGCACAAGATGAAGAAATTCAGGCTGTCTTGCAAGGTGTAAGATCATCAGGAGAAAAAGCCTTCCTTAAACTGTGTCAATGCCTCTATCTAAGTGACAGCTTTGCCTTAATTTGTAGTGCTAGTGTCATTGCCACAGCTCAAACTAGCTTGACAAGTTCTTCAAGTTGCTGTCTTTCAGACAAGACATTAAGTGCTGGTCCTATATGTCTATCAGATGTGAATACTGCACCACCTGATCTGCCTGTGTTGCCCTCCCTAGTATCCTGTGGTTTCTAAGCGACACTGCAACTGTAGAAGCTCCACTCTGGGCTGGGACTTCACTGTAGGGAGTGCTGCACTGTCAGTGGCTCCATTCTTGCACAAGTTTAAATCAGAGTTTGGCTAATGTCCATCATTTTCCTCCAGCCAAGGTCACCAACAATAGATTTTAGTGCCTACTGGAATAAGGCTTCTTGAATTGAATGAGCTTTATTGTCAAATCTACTCAAAACGTTTATACGTCACCACTTACAGCACCATCTTCGGTACAAAGGTACCCAGGAACGTCTTCTTTAGTTACAAGATCTTGGAAAATACAGAAATATAATGTCCCCCAGAACAGCGGTCTTCCAACTCACCCCAAACTGGCACCTAGCCTCCAGTCTGCAGTCGGCCCTGGATCCAGACTGTGCTGGGCTTCATCTTGAAGATCATGAGGCTGGGAGATCACTTTGGTATCATCTCAAGACCAGCAGTTAATTTACACATTTGCTGTTATGTTTCTAACATTACAACAAAACTGCATTTCAAAAATACTTTGCCGCCTAACTAACCTAAACAACATTTGGAAATGTAAGGCAGCCACTCAGCCCCTTTAGAGTACTGCAAGACTCATTTGTTAACAACTTATTTGATCCTGAGATACTTACAGCCAACACAGGAGTACAATTTCCTCATGGGTCTTACAATCTTTGGTTTAATAATTGAACAACTGTGAGAAATCTAAACACTAAGTATGATGTTAAAACTCCCTCAAACAGTAAAGGGGGAATGGGGAAATGAAATGGCAAAGTTGTGCCAGATTCAAAATTGGGGTGAGGTGATGGCCTAGCGGTATTATCACTGGTCTATTAATCCAGAGAAAGTGAGGACTGCAGATGCTGGAGATCAGAGCTGAAAATGGATTAATAGCTGAAAATGTGTTGCTGGAAAAGCGCAGCAGGTCAGGCAGCATCCAAGGAGCGGGAGAATCGACGTTTCGGGCTTCCTGAAGAAGGGCTTAGGCCCGAAACGTCGATTCTCCTGCTCCTTGGATACTGCCTGACCTGCTGCGCTTTTCCAGCAACACATTTTCAGCTATTAATCCAGAGACCCAAGTAATGTTCTGGGGACACAGGTTTGAATCCTGCCATGGCAGATGGTGGAGTTTGAATCCAATTACAAAAAAATATGGAATTAAGAGTCTAATGATGGCCGTGAATCCATTGTCGATTGTTAGAAAAGCTCATCTGTTCACTAATGTCCATTCGTGAAACTGCCATCCTTACTCGGTCTGGCCTGCATGTGACTCCAGACCAACAGCAATGTGGTTGACTCTTAACTGCCTTCGGGGGCAATTAGGAATGGGCAATAAATGCTGGCCTGGCCAGTAATGAACGAATAAAAAAAAGGTCACAATGTGCACTATTGTCAATCAGACAGTTGCTTTAAGATGCTCCAAGGATTCCAACTCAGAATAGATAAAGCTTTGTGGCAAATCCTCTATTGAAGACATTGAGAAGTCGGTCTGACAATACCGTGGGCAGTGTAGGTGGAGGCTGTTCCAGTTCCTCAGTGCTTTCTTTCAAACATATCTGTGCAAATGGGTCAAAGATCCAAAAAGTGAAAATATTGAAAGATATGAAATGTATTTTTTAAACTAGATAAATTCATGTCATATTCTGCAAATATTCATGTCTGTGATGTACCTCAACAGTCCAAACTTGAACATGATTTGTCTTTCCTTTAAAACCATAGGCACTGCATCATTTTTAAAGGAAGTTATGGCTTCTAGTCCCACTCCAGGGACTTGAACACTAAACTCTGGGCTTCCACGCAGCGCAGCATTGAGGGAGTTAAAAAAAATGTTGGAAGAATTCAGCAGATCTAGCAGCATCTGTACAGATAGAGAGAGAGAGACTGAGAAAATGTTGAGTCTGATATGGCTCTTCTTCAGAACTACTCTGATTCCTTCCCAAAGAAGAATAATATCCGACCTGAACACTAAATATGTTACTTTGTCTATAGGCACCAGATGACCTGCTGACTTAATGATGTCTAAAATCACTGTCAAACCAATTAGATTTAAAATCACAGTCAGACTCAATACTAACCAAAATCACAAACAGACTGAATGCATTTATCATGATGGTCAGCCTTGAGACTGGCTTTAAAGAGACTCTCTCTGCAATGAGGTTTTTACATAGACATACATTTTAAACAGACTGTTAAAATATTGTCCCAGAGAATGTTTGAAATATTATCCCAAATAGAGTGTCTGTTTAAATATTATCCCAGAGAAAAGGTCCATTTAAAATATTATCCCAGAGAGACAGACTCTGAGAAAATATTTTGAACAGACCCTCTCTCTCTGGAATGATGTTTAAAACAGACCCTCTCTCTGGGACGGTGTTTTAAACAGACCCTCTCCCTCGCGCTCTCTGGGATGATGTTTTAAAGACTCCCTCTCTCTGGGATGATGTTTTAGACAGACCCTCTCTCTCTCTCTGGGATGATGTTTTAAACAGACCCTCTCTCTCTGAGATGATGTTTTAAGCAGACCCTCTCTCTCTGGGATGATGTTTTAGACAGACCCCTCTCTCTGAAATGATGTTTTAGACAGACCCTCTCTCACTGGGATGATGTTTTAAACGATCCTCTCTCTAGGATGATGTTTTAAACAGACCCTCTCTCTGGGATGAAGTTTTATAAGACTCCATCTCTCTCTGGGGTGATGTTTTCAACAGCCGCGCTCTCTCTGGGATGATTAGATTAGATTAGATTAGATTACATTATAGTGTGGAAACAGGCTCTTCAGCCCAACAAGTCCACACTGACCCGCCGAAGCGCAACCCACCCATACCCCTACATTTACCCCTTACCTAACACTATGGGCAATTTAGCATAGCCGATTCACCTGACCCGCACATCTTTGGACTGTGGGAGGAAACCTGAGCACCCGGAGGAAACCCACGCAGACACGGGGAGAACGTGCAAACTCCACACAGTCAGTCACCTGAGGCGGGAATTGAACCTGGGTCTCCGGCACTGTGAGGCAGCAGTGCTAACCACTGTGCCACCGTGCCGCCCACAGTCCACACTGACCTGCCAAAGAGCAACCCACCCAGACCCATTCACCTACATTTACGCCTTCACCTAACACTACAGGCAATTTAGCACGGCCAATTCACCTGACCTGCACATCTTTGGACTGTGGGAGGAAACCAGAGCACCCAGAGGAAACCCACGCAGACACGGGGAGAACGTGCAAACTCCACACAGTCAGTCGCCTGAGGCTGGAATTCAACCCAGGTGTCTGGCACTGTGAGGCAGCAGTGTTAACCACTGTGCCAACGTGCCAACGTTTTAGACAGACCCACTCTCCCTCTGGGATGATGTTTAAAAGACTCCCTCTACCTTTGGGGCAATGTTTTAAACAGACCCGCTCTCTCTGGGATGATGTTTTAAACAGACCCTTTCTCTCTGGGATGATGTTTTAGACTGACCCCCTCTCTCTGGGATGATGTTTTAGACTGACCCCCTCTCTCTGGGATGATGTTTTAGACTGACCCCCTCTCTCTGGGATGATGTTTTAGACTGACCCCCTCTCTCTGAGATGATGTTTTAGACAGACCCCCTCTCTCTGGGATGATGTTTTAGACAGACCCCCCCTCTCTCTGGGATGATGTTTTAAGCAGACCCGCTCTCTCTGGGATGATGTTTTAAACAGACCCTTTCTCTCTGGGATGATGTTTTAGACAGACCCTCTCTCTCTCTGGGATGATGTTTTAGACAGACCCTCTCTCTCTGGGATGATGTTTTAGACAGATCCTCTCTCTCTGGGATGATATTTTAGACAGACCCCCTCTCTTTGGGATGATATTTTAGACAGATCCTCTCTCTCTGGGATGATATTTTAGACAGACCCCCTCTCTCTGAGATGATATTTTAGACAGACCCCCCTCTCTCTGGGATGATATTTTAAACAGACCCTCTCTCTCTGGGATGATGTTTTAAACAGACCCTCTCTCTCTCTCTCTGGGATGATGTTTTAGACAGACCCCCTCTCTCTGGGATGATATTTTAGACAGACCCCCTCTCTCTGGGATGTTTTAGACAGACCCTCTCTCTCTGGGATGATGTTTTAGACAGACCCTCTCTCTCTGGGATGATGTTTTAGACAGACCCTCTCTCTCTGGGATGATGTTTTAGACAGACCCTCTCTCTCTGGGGTGATGTTTTAGACAGACCCTCTCTCTCTGGGATGATAATTTAGACAGACCCTCTCTCTCTGGGGTGATGTTTTAGACAGACCCCCTCTCTCTGGGGTGATATTTTAGACTGACCCCCTCTCTCTGGGATGATATTTTAGACAGACCCCCTCTCTCTGGGATGATGTTTAGACAGACCCCCTCTCACTGGGGTGATATTTTAGACAGTCCCCCTCTCTCTGGGGTGATGTTTAGACAGATCCCCTCTCTCTGGGGTGATGTTTAGACAGATCCCCTCTCTCTGGGGTGATGTTTTAGACAGACCCCCTCTCTCTGGGATGATGTTTAGACAGACCCCCTCTCTCTGAGATGATGTTTAGACAGACCCCCTCTCTCTGGGGTGATGTTTTAGACAGACCCCCTCTCTCTGGGATGATGTTTTAGACAGACCCTCTCTCTGGGATGATGTTTTAGACAGATCCTCTCTCTCTGGGATGATGTTTTAGACAGACCCCCTCTCTCTGGGGTGATGTTTTAGACAGACCCCCTCTCTCTCTGGGATGATGTTTTAGACAGACCCCCTCTCTCTGGGGTGATGTTTAGACTGACCCCCTCTCTCTGGGATGATGTTTAGACTGACCCCCTCTCTCTGGGGTGATGTTTAGACTGACCCCCTCTCTCTGGGGTGATGTTTAGACAGACCCCCTCTCTCTGGGGTGATGTTTAGACAGACCCCCTCTCTCTGGGATGATGTTTAGACAGACCCCTTCTCTCTGGGATGATGTTTAGACAGACCCCCTCTCTCTGGGGTGATATTTTAGACAGACCCCCTCTCTCTGGGGTGATGTTTTAGACAGACCCCCTCTCTCTGGGGTGATGTTTAGACAGACCCCCTCTCTCTGGGGTGATGTTTTAGACTGACCCCCTCTCTCTGGGGTGATGTTTTAGACTGACCCCCTCTCTCTGGGGTGATGTTTTAGACTGACCCCCTCTCTCTGGGGTGATGTTTTAGACAGACCCCCTCTCTCTGGGGTGATGTTTTAGACTGACCCCCTCTCTCTGGGGTGATGTTTTAGACTGACCCCCTCTCTCTGGGGTGATGTTTTAGACTGACCCCCTCTGAGATGATGTTTTAGACATATCCCCTCTCTCTGGGGTGATGTTTTAGACAGACCCCCTCTCTCTGGGGTGATGTTTAGACTGACCCCCTCTCTCTGGGATGATGTTTTAGACAGACCCCCTCTCTCTGGGGTGATGTTTTAGACTGACCCCCTCTCTCTGGGATGATATTTTAGACAGACCCCCTCTCTCTGGGATGATGTTTTAGACAGACCCTCTCTCTCTGGGATGATATTTTAGACAGACCCCCTCTCTCTGGGATGATATTTTAGACAGACCCCCTCTCTCTGGGATGATGTTTAGACTGACCCCCTCTCTCTGGGGTGATGTTTTAGACAGACCCCCTCTCTCTGGGATGATGTTTTAGACTGACCCCCTCTCTCTGGGGTGATGTTTTAGACAGACCCCCTCTCTCTGGGATGATGTTTAGACAGACCCCCTCTCTCTGGGGTGATGTTTTAGACTGACCCCCTCTCTCTGGGGTGATGTTTTAGACTGACCCCCTCTCTCTGGGGTGATGTTGTAGACAGACCCCCTCTCTCTGGGGTGATGTTTTAGACTGACCCCCTCTCTCTGGGATGATGTTTAGACTGACCCCCCTCTCTCTGGGGTGATGTTTAGACTGACCCCCTCTCTCTGGGATGATGTTTAGACTGACCCCCTCTCTCTGGGGTGATGTATTGAACAGGGTTGATGTTAATCTCTGGTTTTCTCTCAGAGGGAAGGCCCAGCCTCTGGTTAAAGGATATTGTGCAGCCTCTTGAGCAGCAGAGTCTTCCCCACCGCAGTGACTCCCAGCAGCAGACACATGGCTCCAGTTCCGGACTTTATGGTTTTATGGGGATGTTGGTGAGTGATTGTCCCGAAACTAAAATTAAAAACATTTTAAATTAAACAGATCCCCGTGACGTCATAGCGGCGCGCCCGCCACCTCTTTCCGCTTTAAACATTTTCACATCCACCGGCCGCTTCCTGTCTCCGTCTCCGAGTCACCGCCGCTTTCCGCCAGTTAGTGATTTATCGAGTTATTGATTTATTTTCAAATTGATCGGTTTTGTTGTGATGTTCTCGAAGGGAGGGGTCCGTGCTCGTGTGACGTCAGTAAGCGGCGCCCACCAGCTGCGGGAGGACCCCCCGGAGTGACCGGAAGTAGCTGGCTGTGGAGGAGCCGGGCTCGGCGGCGGCTGCTGACGAGAAACAGAAACAGAAACAAACCCCCGAGAGCAGCAGCGGCGACAGCGACAGCGACAGCGACACGAAGATGGGGAAAGGCAGCGGCGCCTTCGAGAGGCTTCTCGGTGAGAGGAGGGGGCGGCCGCGGCGATGGCGACGATAATCTTCGGCCTTCTTTGTGTTTCACTGCCGACGTTTCACAAACAGAAGCCGGAGGCTGCGGCCTGGAGCTCGGGGCCTGGGGCTCTCGGGCCTGGGGCCTGGAGCTGGGAGCTCGGGCCGGGGCCTTGACCCTGGACATGGAGCTCGGGGCCTGGAGCTGGGAGCTCGGGCCTGGGGCCTGGAGCTGGGAGCTCGGGCCTGGGGCCTGGAGCTGGGGGCCTGGGGCTCTCGGGCCTGGAGCTGGGAGCTCGGGCCTGGGGCCTTGACCCTGGACATGGAGCTCGGGCCTGGGGCCTGGAGCTGGGAGCTCGGGCCTGGACATGGAGCTCGGGGCCTGGGGCTCTCGGGCCTGGACATGGAGCTCGGGCCTGGAGCTGGGAGCTCGGGCCTGGGGTCTTGACCCTGGACATGGAGCTCGGGCCTGGAGCTGGGAGCTCGGGCCTGGACATGGAGCTCGGGGCCTGGGGCTCTCGGGCCTGGACATGGAGCTCGGGCCTGGACATGGAGCTCGGGGCCTGGGGCTCTCGGGCCTGGACATGGAGCTCGGGCCTGGGGCCTGGAGCTGGGAGCTCGGTAAAAACAATAACTGCAGATGCTGAAAACCAAATACTGGATTAGTGGTGCTGGAAGAGCACAGCAGTTCAGGCAGCATTCAAGGAGCTTCGAAATCAACATTTCGGGCAAAAGCCCTTCATCAGGCTCACTGCCTTTATTCCTGATGAAGGGCTTTTGCCCGAAACGTCGATTTCGAAGCTCCTTGGATGCTGTCTGAACTGCTGTGCTCTTCCAGCACCACTAATCCAGAAGCTGGGAGCTCGGGCCTGGAGCTGGGAGCTTTCCTGATGCCTTTTCCTTGGAGGGGAAGCGGCTGCTGGAGCACCCTTCTCCCGGATTGTGTTTCCTGTCAGATTCCCAAAGGGGTGTTTGTGGCGGAGGCTGGTACAATTACAACATTTAAATGGCATCTGGATGGGTATATAAATAGGAAGGGTTTGGAGGGATATGGGCCGGGTGCTGGCAGGTGGGACTAGGTTGGGTTGGGATATCTGGTCAGCATAGACTGAAGGATCTGTTTCTATGCTGTACTTCTCTATGGCTCTCATGAGTTTCAGGGTTTGGGATAATAGGAGCTGGTTCAAGCTCCTCCTGTAGAGATCACTCCCACAGAGCCATCCTGTTGACAGTCACAGCTACATCCCTCTGTCATGGTCATGGTCAGTCCATGAAGGACTGGGTACATTTTAACCTGAAGTGGATGATAGGTATGAAAATCACGGGACTCGGGTACGCAGGGAATATTGGTGAGGATGGTGTTGGAATCTCACTCTGAGCTTTGCACAGAGCTCTGATGAAAGAAGCAAAAATGAGAATCAGTTTGGCAGACTCTGGACTGAAGAGACACGTTGGCATCCTGAGTCTAGATCTTTACATGGAAATTTGATCTTGTTGATAAAGGGGAGCAAAAACTTTGGAGAGGACAGTGAGTGACTATCAGGAATGTTCCTGTAATATGGATATTAGGAATGGGAAGTGCTGTCCAGTTATGGGCAGATTAACTATGTTTTTAATCATAGGGTGTTGGGGATTTGAAGTCACTGCTTGGAAAGTTGGTTGAGGCATGAATTCTTGTAGTATTTTAAAACTCCTTTGATATATGCTTGAAGCATCATAGTTTACAGACTATAAGCTGGGAAATAAAGTTAGGTTGGACATCTCTTTAGTTAAACTGACACATAATGAACCAAACAGAATACGTTTGGTTGTTGATTTGATGTTTCAACACAGCATATGTATTGAACATACAGCTATGTTATGGTTCATCCCTGGAGCAGGTATGACTTACCCCCAAACCTCATTCAGAGGCAAGAATACTACTACAATGGCACTAGAGCCCTGTGTGGAGCATACAAATTGATTTCTATTGACAGTTTACAATATCTGATCCCTGTGTTAATCTGCTTTCACTTTCCCACGTCTGTTAATGAGAGATGCTGTTTTTGTTTAATGATTAAGGAAGCATGTATCACTTTCATCATCAATGACCTGTATGAATTGTCATTTCAAGAATTATTAGGGCTTAGTGCATCAAGACCATTCAGAGTCAGTACACATGCTACCTGATAGATTATGGGTAATCTTTGTAGAAAATTGACTTCTGTTTCTTGAGGTTTAGGGAGCCAGTAGGTGATTTAATGGTGGATTTGTTTGGATTTTGAAAGAAATTATTAGAAACCTTGTTGTAGTTGTGAAGGAGTTCTTTTAAAAGATTTTTTTCATGGCATTTGGATATCGGTGTCACTTGTCCATCCCCAATTAAACTAAATTGTGGCCATGTCACAAAAGACAGTTATTGGAGTCAACCACATTATTTTGGATCAAGTGTATTGTGCTGAGGTAAGAATGACAGATTCTCCAGTAAATGTGGAGGATTTATCATGGAAAATAAGGGAATGGCAGAGGAAACAAACAGAAATTTTGCAAATGACCCCAAAAATAATTGTAAATTTGTAAGTGAAAGGAATGGAGGCAGACAAAACAATTATAATTACCAGGGAAATGCTGCTGGTAACATTATTAGAACTAAAAGCTGACTAGTCTCCAGCTCCTGACAGACTTCATTCTGGATTTTAAAACGCGTGGATGCTAAAATAGTAGATGTATTGGTTTTAACTTTCCACACTTCTCTGGATCCTGGAAAAATCTCTTCATATGGAAACATAGTAAATATAGTAAAGGAGGCAGATCAAAAATACAGGTCAGTTAGCCTAAGTCTGCCATGGGGAAATATTGGAATTTATTACTAAGGACGTTTTCAGTGGAGCACGTAGAAAATCAATGCAATTGGGCATTGTTGTCATTTTTTTGTGAATGTATTGGAGTTTAGTGGCAAGCAACTGGATAAAGGGAAGCTAGTAGATCTGTCATACATAAATTTCCGAAAGGCACTTGATAAATGCCACACCAAAAGTTAATATGTTACCTAGGGTGTAAGGTGTAACATATCACCATGGATAGAAAGTCGGTTAGCTAATGGGTACTAATCACCATAAATGGGTCATTTTCAGTTTGGCAAGAGTTGTGTGCAAAAGGGATCAGTGTTGGATCATCAACGTTTTATAATTTATATCAGTGACTGGGTAAAGGGACGAATGTTTGTTAAATTGTTATCGTAAGGACAGACTGACGGGCAGAGGGGGTGGAGTGGCCTTGTTGGTAAGGGAGGATATTCAGTCCCTTGCGCGGGGGGACCTAGAGTCAGGGGATGTAGAGTCAGTGTGGATAGAGCTTCGAAACACTAAGTGTAAAAAGACCCTCATGGGAGTCATCTGCAGGCCCCCAAACAGTAGTCTGGATGTCGGATGTAAGTTGAATCAGGAGCTGAAATTGGCTTGTCGCAAAGATGTTACTACAGTTGTTATGGGGAATTTTAACATGCAGGTAGACTGGGAGAATCAGGATGGTATCGGGCCTCAAGAAAGAGACTTTGTGGAGTGCCTCAGAGATGGATTTTTAGAGCAGCTGGTGCTGGAGCCGACGAGGGATAAGGCGATTCTGGATCTGGTATTGTGTAACGAACCAGAATTGGTCAGTGACCTCGAAGTGAAGGAGCCATTGGGAAGTAGTGACCATAATACAATAAGCTTCAATCTGCAATTTGAGAGGGAGTGGGTACAATCGGAAGTGACAATATTTCAGTTTTGCTACATTTGTACTGACTGTTGATGAGGAGAACTGTACAGATTTGGTCTCCTGATTGAAGAAACAGTGTAAATGCATTGAAGCAGTTCAGAGAAGGTTCACTTCGGTTGGGGTTGGAGTTGGCTTATAAAGAAAGGTTGGACATGCTGGTCTCATGCCGTTTGAGTTTAAAAGAATGAGAGGTGATCTCATAGATCAGGAGATCTAGTTGGATTGCAGAATTGGGCAGAGAAATGGCAGATGGAGTTTAATCCGGACAAGTGTGAGGTGATTCAGGTGCAAATTGTACAATAAATGGCAGAACCCTTAGAGCATTGACATACAGAGGGATCTGGATGCACAGATCCCTGAAAGTGGCAGCATGGGTGGATAAGGTGGGCAAGAAAGAATACAGTACACTTGCCTCAATCGGCTGGGGCTTTGAATATAAAAGTTGGCAAACATTATGTCACACCTGTACAAAACTTTAGTTAGGCCACATTTGGAATATTGCATGCAGTTCTGAGTGTCACATTACCACAAAGGCATGGATGCTTTGGAGACTGTGCTGAGAATGTTTATCAGGATGTTGCCTGGCCTGGAGGGTTTTAGTTATGAGGAGAGGTTGGATAAACTCGGATTATTTTCAGCGGAAAGACAGAGGCTGAGGGGCAACCTGATAGAAGTCTACAAAAATTGAGGCATAGATCAGGTGGATAGTCGGAGGCTGTTCCCCAGGGTGGGAAAGGTCAACTACAAGAGGGACATTGGATCATTTTGAGGGAAGCTTGATTTGTGCTGACAAGCAAGTAAAAATGATTTGGGGTGGGTGGGAACATGAAATAGAAGGCACAACCAGATCTTGGTCTTATTGAAAGACACAACAGGATCGGGGCCAAAGAGCCCGAGTTCATGTTCATGTTTCCTCCCTTAATGGACATTAGTGAACAAGATTTTTTTTGAGACAGTTGCTAGTTTTGTGGCCACCTTTACTGAGCCTAGCTTTCAATTCCAGGTTTTAATAACTGAATATAAATCCCATCATCTGCTGTGATGGAATTTCTACTCATTGCTGGGAAATTTTACTGCAGTGCCACTGCCTTCCCCAACACAAACATGGGATAACTTTGGAGTTAGAATCAGGCCATTCAAGATAGAAATTAGGAAGCGCATATTTGTGTAGGAAATAAGGAATTGTGTTATTCTATCTCCACAGAAAGCCCAATAAATAACTTTAAATCTTGGATCGATAACTTATCCCAGAGAAAGGTTATGGTACCATGAGCGAAGGATCGATTTAACATGTTGATCAGCTGTGATCTTGTTGAGTTGAGGAACAGGAATGAAGGCCTGAAAGGCCTTTTCTTAATTTGTTGATGGAATGTGGATATGAGCCAGCATTTGTTGATCATCTCTTCATTGCCCTTGAGAGCAGTGGTGATTAGCTGCTGCTTTGTGTAGGCGCACCCGCAGTGCTGTTAGGGAAGGAGTTTCAGGATTTTGACCCAGCAACAGTGAAAGAACGGTAATATAATTGCAAACCATTCTGTGAGTTTTGTTCTGGACTCTGTAGTAAACTGCATGGTGAACTAGAACCTTTGTAATGTTTACACCAATGATTACATGTTTGTATCAATAATAAAGCAAATTCTTACCATCGGAGATCATGCTTCAATGAAACTGTCTTTGACAGAAGTCCATGTTTAACTAGAATCCATAGGCATTTACCTTTTTTAATCTGTCTCACTTCCCCAACCACTTATCTGATTCATACAGTGCATTTGTTGTTGTGGTAACTGGCTTTGACTGTGCTTGTGATTCCCTGTAATGGAAAAATATTCAGGACAGATTGGAGATCAGCCCAATCTTGTTGGAAAGTGGAGTAAAAGGTGGAAGCTGAATGATCTCCTGTTGCTGTGGATTTATCGCTGTTATCGCGAATGATCTTTCCATTCTGTCAAATTGTAGGCTTTGTGTCAGGAGCCTCTGTTCAATGTGTCTGCTCCACATGATCCCTTGTTTTGGAGTTTTATTTTAAATGAAACTCTGCTGTGTATTCAGTCAGATGGAAAGCTAATCTGCTGTTGATTCTCCCTTTAATCAGGTGCTGTTAGGTCCTCTCTGGCTAACGTGTGGCTGAGATTGACAAGAAATTAATGGTTAGATCCCCTGACCAGACTCCTGCAAGGAACATTAACCAGCAAGTTGAAGTAACATTGTCTCCACTTGAAAAGCAAGATGGAGTACAAACAGCCAAACTCAATTATGATTTTATTTGGAACGGTTGTTTGGAAACGGTTGTTTGTTCATGAAGCTATGCAACCGCGCCGCTTTTAACAAAGATACTGAAACATGGCCCACTGTCCTTCGGCAAAGTTACCCAATCTCAGCCTTCATAAGGACTTCTTTTTAAAATCAATTGCAGTGAACCTGAATACAATTGACATTGTAGCCTTCCAAATAAAAGCCAAACTTTTATGATTTGGAAATACCGGTGTTGGACTGGGGTGTACAAAGTTAAAAATTTTAAACTATTAACTTTTATGATTAACTTTAAAGAGTCATAGTATTCATTATTTGATGCAAGTAACTAAAGCAGTATCAATTTATATTTATCAATGTGAATTGTGTTTAGATTTTGATTTAAGTTTATTTCCTCCCTTTTTACTTGCTCAGTTAGCTCTAATTCCAAAAGAAGGATTTATAATGTTTTGGTTAATCACAGAGAGATTAATGATGAGGCCTTGATGGTGACTTCACTAAATCTGTAATCCAGAACCCAAGCTAATGTTCTGGAAGAGCAAGTTTGAATTTCACCAAGACTTTTGGTGAAATTTGAATTCAGTAAAGAAAAGACTAGTCCAATGGCAATCATTGTCAATTGTTATGAAACCTATGTCATAGAGTCATAGAGAAGTACAGCATGGAAACAGACCCTTCGGTCTAACCCATCTATGCCGACCAGATATCCCAACCCAAACTAGTCCCACCTGCCAGCACCCGGCCCATATCCCTCCAAACCCTTCCTATTCATATACCCATCCAAATGCCTCTTAAATGTTGCAATTGTACCAGCCTCCACCACATCCGCTGGCAGCTCATTCCATACACATACCACCCTCTGTGTGAAAAAGTTGCCCCTTAGGTCTCTTTTATATCTTTCCCCTGTCACCCTAAAGCTGTGCCCTCTAGTTCTGGACTCCCCAACCCCAGGGAAAAGACTTTGTCTATTTATCCTATCCATGCCCCTCATAATTTTGTAAACCTCTCTAAGGTCACCCTCAGCCTCCGACACTCCAAGGAAAACAGCCCCAGCCTGTTCAGCCTCTCCCTGTAGCTCAGATACTCCAACCTTGTAATCTTTTTATATCCTTGTGAATCTTTTCTGAACCCTTTCAAGTTTCACAACATCTTTCCGACAGGAAGGAGACCAGAATTGCATATAATATTCCAACAGTGGCCTCACCAATGTCCTGTACAGCCACAACGTGACCTCCCAACTCCTGTACTCCATACTCTGACCAATAAAGGAAAGCATACCAAACACCCTCTTCACTATCCTATCTACCTGCAACTCCACTTTCAAGGAGCTATGAACCTGCACACCAAGGTCTCTTTGTTCAGCAACACTCCCTAGGACCTTACCATTAAGTGTATAAGTCCTGCTAAGATTTGCTTTCCCAAAATGCAGCACCTCGCATTTATCTGAATTAAACTCCATCTGCCACTTCTCAGCCCATTGGCTCATCTGGTCAAGATCCTGTTGTAATCTGAGGTGACCCTCTTCACTGTCAACTACACCTCCAATTTTGGTATCATCTGCAAACTTATTAACGGTACCTCTTATGTTCGCATCCAAATCGTTTATGTAAATGACAAAAAGTAGAGGACCCAGCACCGATCCTTGTGGCACTTCTTTAGGAAATTTCCGTTCTTACCTGGTCTGATATATACGTGACTCCATATTCACAGCAACATACACTGTTCAGTCCAGCTGAGTTTGATTCCTAATGCCTGACCTCTGGACAATTGGTGATGGGCATAATTGCCAGCCAGCAGTACCTATATCCTGTAAATGACCTTGATCTTTTTTTTAGAAAAGGGCATTTTACTTGTGTTTTGCATCCTGTAATTGGGCGAACAGAAACAGGGCGTTGATGCACAGAAATGAAAATATATAAGACATTCTAATCCCTTTCTTCAGAAGAGTAACCAACCCTTCTTTCTGAGAAAGACATCTCATTGATTCTTGCTGCCACAGCATGCTAATTGTCTCCCAGATGTCATCTAGTAGATAGAGGGGAACCAGTAGATGTGTTGTATTTGGACTTCCAGAAGGTGTTCGACAATGTACCTCACAAAAGTCATGAGATAAAAGCTCATGGTCTTGGAGGTAGTATATTAGCACCAAGAATTGGTCATGGCCAGGAGCCAGCAAGTGGGAATAAGGGGTTAGTTTTCCACAAGGATCAGTGTTGGGACCTCACACTGCTTACAATGTAAATTTAATGACTCTGGAATAAAGTCAATAGATGGAAAGGCAGATTATGACAGGGATGCAAACAGTTTACAGAGATATTATTAGATTACATAAGGCAAAAAATTGGCAAATGGACTATAATTTTGGATCGTGCAAAGTTGTACATTTTGGAAGGGAGAACTAGAAAACAGGTTGTTATTTAAATGGAGAAGAACTGCAGAAAGCTGCAACACAAAAGGACATGTGCATGAAACATCAAAAGCTAGCACACAGGTACAGCAGGAATCAGGAAGGCCAATGGAAGGTTGACCCTTATTTCAAGGCAGTTGGAGTATAAGAGTAGGGAAGTCTTACTGCACCTGTACAAGATGCTGGTGAGACCACATCTGGAATACTGTCAGTAGCTTTGGTTCCCTTATGTAAAATATATCACTTCATTGGAGGCAGCTCACAGCAGGTTCCCTCGGTTGATCCCTGGTAGAGAGGGACTGGCCTGCACGCAAAGGTTAAACAGGTTGGGACTCTACTCTCTGAATTTTAGGAGAATGAGAGGTAGTCTCATTGAAACATGGGGATTCTTAAGGGGCCTAACAGGGTAAATGCTGAGAGGGAAGGCCGAGGACCGGAGGGCATCGTGTCAGATTAAAGGGGGTGCCAATGTAAGACTGAGATGAGGAATTTGCTCTGAGGGTTCAGAGCCTTTGGAACTCCATCCTACAGAGAGCTGTGGGGCAGAATTCTTGTGCATGTTTAAAGCTGAGGTAGACTCTTGATCAGACAGGGAATCAAAGGTTATGGAGAAAAGCCAGGAGAGTAGAAGTGAGGAATGTCAGATCAGCCATGATCCTATTGGATGGCAGAGAGGGTCAAGAGGCCAAATGGCCTTCTCCCGTTTCTATTTCTTATGGCCTTAACTGTGACTCATGAGAGAGGTCTATGGTACAATGTTGCAAGCAGAGTGCTAAGAATATCTGTTTATCCTTCTGTGTTTAATTTGCTTCTTTCTCTCCCTAAACAGACAAAGCAACCAGCCAATTACTACTTGAAACTGATTGGGAATCCATCTTGCAGATCTGTGACCTGATTCGACAGGGAGATGCCCAGTAAGTGTTTTTGGAAGACGGGTGTGATCAACGCTTTTCATTTTTGTCGAAAAAATTGGTGTTTTTGCTTGGACAGTGAGTAGAGTGTCCTTGTGTGTTTGTAGTGTCTCCTGAAGAAGATTCTTTGCTCATGCACTTGTCAATTCTTGAATGCCCTATTATTTGAGGTACTCGCTTTCCTGGGAGAAGGTGTCTTCAAATACACTTTGATATTTGCAGATTAACAGAAGAGTAAAAAATGGGAGCAGGATCGCACATTCAGCCCATGAGCCTACTTCACAATTGGATAAGATCATGGCTTATGCTGGTATTCTTACTCTGTTCTGTAGATCCTTGATTCCTACAATTCACAGATCTCAGCCTTGAACACATTGACCAAACAAGCATCTGTGACCTGTCTGGCTGGTGATTCACAACCATTTGAAGATGACCCCTTGCCCCAAGACTATCTACCCTGGACCATTGCTAATATCACTTCAGTTTGTCCTTCTCTACCCTGTATCAAGGTGCACTTCCAAATATTGGTCCTACTCTTCACTGTTGCAAACACTGAGAGTCGGAAGGTGACAAAGTTTACCACATAATGGAAGAAGGGAGGGTAGGACAAGCCAGGTAACGACTCCTGCTGGATTGTGGGATCTGTATGCTAGAGCTCAATTGGAAATTGGCACGATTGTGTGGAATTGTGTTAGCCTGAGATGACAAATGTAGCACGATCAAAGTATCTTCAGGAGGTTCCTGACTGGGATTCATAGAAGGCATTATCAATCACAGCAATATGTGGACAGCTCCCGTGGCATGGTCAAGAAACCAGATGAATAGGAAACTTGGTTAGGACGACCTGGCAGAGTAAGGGGGATAAAAGCAGTCCCAGTGAGAGGAACCTAGCTGCTCATTGGTCTGGCTTCTGTTTCTGGTACGTACCAACTGACACTTTGACTCTGTATGAATAAGAAGTGACAGCTTGTTTCTTGTACTTGAAGTGTTTTGGAAGATTTGAAATGAAATTCAATACAAATACAGGCTTCTTTTTTCTTTCTCGAATTCTCTCTTGTTAGAGATGGTCATTGCGTGACGTTTATTTGATTTGACTGTTAGTTATCACTTCTCAGCCCAAGCCTGGGCATTGACCACATAGTTCTGCATTTGAACTTGGACTGCTTTAGTACCTGAACATTATGCAATCGTCAGCAACATCTCCACTTCTGACCTTTATGATGTAGGGAAGGTCATTGATGAAGCAGCTGAAGATGGTTGGACCCAGGGCAATACCTTGAGGAGCTCCTGGAGTTTCCTTACCCCCCCCCAATTCCCATTGAGTAAAGCTTTGCTAAGGTTTCTTGATGTCCTACTCAATCAAATGCTGCATTTATGCCAAGACCAGTTACTCTCCTTATTTCTGGGATTCACCTCTTTTGTCTATGTTTGGATCAAAACTGTAAAGAAGTTTAGACAAGAGTAACCATTGAGGAGCCCAGAGTGAGTATTAGAGAGCAGTTGTGGTGCTGAGTAAGAACTACTCAGTAGTACCATTAATGCCACCTTCCAGTACTTTGCTGATTGAGTGTAGACTGGTCGGATGGATTGGGCTTTCCTTGTTTATTTTTATAGACAGGCATTCTTGGACAGTTTCCACATTGTTCCAGTACTGTAGTCGAACAGCTTGGGTTTGGGTGTGGCTAATTCTGGAGCACACGTCTTCAGTGTTATTAAAGTGGAGTAATGCTGTTGAGGTGATTTGAGATGCTGGTCTGATCAGACTTGGGAGGTTTCTTTTCAGTTTTGGCTGCTCTCTGTTGGTCCTGGAGGGAGCTCATTACAGATATCAGAAGTTCAGTCATTTTACTGTTATGAGTAATCATATAAACTTGAAATTAGATGTTTATAATTCAGAACAATAGATGTAGTCAGTTTTAGTCTTGCAAACATAAACTTAATCTGTGATAGATTGTTTCAGTGGACTGTGAAAATGAGCATTGCTTCCGGATAAAGTTGAGGCATTTAAAGAGGATGTAGATAATAAATCAAGAAGTAAGAATATATGTAGAGATAAGTGAATTAGGGATATTTACAAAACAGCACAGATATGGCAAATAATGTAAAGTATTATTGTGGTCGACTCCTTGTTCCTGTCAAAACCTGGTCAGGTGTGTTTTAGATATCTGATTAGTGAGTATCCACTTTTGTTAACCCCCTCCAAGGGCACTCTTTAGTGTCTGGTCTCAGCTGAAGAGCCTAGTTTGAAAACCCTCCTGCCAGGATTTAAATAAATATCAAATCTTGAGTATGTGCAATCAGATTTACGTTGACTAACATAATGTGAAATTTGCTTAAATTAGAAATCCTATCTTTTAAAAACAAAACCCCTCTCTTTTTTTTCATCCTCTTTCTGTAGTTTTCTAATCTACAGTGTGTAAAACAGCAAGACCATGATGCATTCTGCAACATTTTAAGAAAAAATTGGAATTGAAATGGAAAAGAAAGCATACTGAATGTCAGTCAGTGACTATATGCATTAGTCATGGCTACAACTCCCCGCTGCTGAAACCATGTTGTTTACTAGCTGTGAGAGATCTCTAAAACGGCCTCCAGAGAAGAGTGGAGCTGCAGCATTCCACGCTGGCTGGTGGTTTTGTTTCAGAGTAAATGTGAAAGGGGGGGAATGTTTGAGGGAGAGATCCAAAACAATGATGTGCACCTTTAACATAGTCAAATTCCCTAAGTTGTTTCACATGAATGTCATTGGTGCAGTTTGCCACTCAGTCATAGAGTCCTAAAGCATGGAAACAGACCCTTCAGTCTAACTAGTCACGCTGACCATGCTTCTAAACTAAACTGGTCCCACCTGTCTGCATTTGGTCCATCTCCCTCCAAACCTTTCCTATTCATGTACTTATCCAAATGTCTTTTAAACCTTGTAATTGTACCTGCATCCACCACTTCCTCTGGTAATTCATTCCACACGTGAACCACACTCTGTTTAAAAAAAAAAGCTGCCTCTCGTGTAATTTTTAAAATCTTTCTCCTCTGACTTTAAAAGTATGCCCCCTAGGTTTGAACTCCTCCATCTTTGGGAAAAGACCTTTGCTATGTTGGGATGGGTGGGGGAGTTTTTGAGGATCATTTTGTCGGAGAGAGAGGGGAAGGAATTTCCAGAACATGGAGCTCAGACAACAAAAGATCTGGTTTCTGTTGGTTGAGTGAGTGCTGCAATTAAGGATATATAGGCAAGACAAGAGTTTTCATTAAAAAAACAAATCCAGGTTCTCCTAGTGTGAGTGTTTTAAATTTTAAAGAGTGATTCATTACACTGCCTTGCAGTGAGTTAGAAGCTAGAGTAGTTGATGCAGTGCTCACACTGCCATCACTTACTGAGAAAGTGGTCGGAGGGGAATCTCTGAACAATCCATTGATGCTTTCTGCCACCTCTCTCTCGAGTTGATGGCTGACTACGATGTTGGTTCGCAGCATTGGGACACGACACTCTCCCATAGCATGAGAAACAAACAAACAATTTAGGTTATTCCCTGATTGTTTTCCTGCATCTCTCAGAGCCTGGATCCCAGTGAAGTTAGCTTACGAACTGGAGCTAATTCACTGACCCACCCTGTTTTGAGGACTGACTCCAGATGGAGGTGATTCTTCACCTTACCCCCCACTCCCACAGGTACGCATGATGATATGACTCATGATCTGATCAAAGAAGCAATTACAATCTTTTAACTGAAGATTTTGTCTTTCTGCATAGGGCTAAATACGCAATTGGTGCCATTAAGAAGAAGCTGAATGATAAAAATCCCCATGTAGTTCTTTATACTCTCGAGGTGAGTGTTTCCCAATACAGTGATCATGGGGTCAAAATGGAAAGTGTGGTAACCTGCTCCTCCTCCTCGGAGTAGATAAGGGTTTGTGTTTTAATAAAAACAATTCTTAAAAGTCAGCGCAACTCAGCAGGGCCAGCAGCATGTGGTGAGACTGAGTTAATGTTTCAAATCCAATATGATTTTTCCTTGTGAAGTGCTTCAGTTGGATTGTGATGTAAGATGCGAGATTTATCTATATTTTTAATATTTACTTTAGAGTTTGGATTTGAGCTTGTGAGCATCTGGGTTTTGTCCTGTTCTGGAGGAGTTAATGATTAACTTGCATTTCTGGAACAAAATTTCTTTATAAAATGCTGAGAGTTTATGAAGGTTTCTGAGAATTCATTTGCATTGTGAGAGATTGGGGGAATCAAATAAACAGTGTATTACATTGGGCATTCAGATGGAAGACTTTGGAATTTTTTGAGGGGCTTAGGGATTGCAGGTTGAAAACAAAGCTTTGGTTTCATTTTGGCAGATTTTATGGAAGTTTTGCCTACAGCTGGATATGTACAACGTTACTCCTGGTGAAAGGAGATCGTTCAGCATTGTTAACTGGGTTACTTCCAGTATAGGCAATTTAGTTGGAGACTTCCTGACCAGAATTATTGCAACTATGAAGGTGTTATTTGATGCTGTGACAGTCTAAGCAGAGTTATATGAACACTCAAGGAATGGGCTGTCAGACTTTCAAGGTGGGGAATTGAAGCCACAGTAAAGTTTAATCCCTGTAGATCTGAATAAGAGGGAATTTTGTCTGGTCTGAGAACTGTAAAGGATTCTGTGGGGATTAATGGGATTGTATTTTACTATTGTTTTAAAATCTGTAAACTTCTGTTATATGTAAATAGTTTGGTTTATATTATTTTATCTTTGTTTCTTCTGAGTAATGAACTTCTGTTTTACTGTTCAACTGTTTCTGCAGCATTGGGTTAGTTTCAGTGCGGTACTGCCATGTTAAAAACCAAAAAACAAAGTTTACCATCTGTCAAACCTGATTTCAGCCTGCAATCTGACTTGTCCAGTAAACAGCTGGGGTCAAAACAGGGTTCCACCCAAAAGTCATTTGGACTTAAAATATTAACTCCGTTTCTGTTTCCACCGAGGCTGCCAAACCTGCTGAGATTCTTTAGTCCCTTTTGATTTCTGATTTCCAGCAGCTGCAATATGTTTGCCTTTGTACAGCATCGAGCTGCTTCGTTCAACTCTTTGAAATATGGGGGGGAGTGGGTGCTGAGCCTGTTGAATGTGGTGCCTGTTGTGCCTGTTGTGCATGTGTGTTGTATACTGAATTGCTATAGCATCCTGGTAGATAGGACTAGTAGTACCCTGTAATCCCACACTGCTAAAGCAATGCAGTTGCAATGAAAGCTGCTGCTTATACCACCTTTACAGCTGCCAGGTTAAACTCTGTTGGAGTGAACTGAGAGAGAAATGATGCTACTGATTAAGTAAACACAGTGAAATGGTGTTGTTCAGATGGGAGGAACTGAGATGTGCAATTTATTGAAGTAGTTTACACAACTGAACATAGAATCAATAGGAGCTATTAACTGGAGAGCAATCTGTTGTCATCAACTGCTAATACTGCTGTATGTGAACAGTCAAATTATCCTGGATTTAATTCCTGACACTCTGGAATCTGTGTAGGCTAGTTCACGTTATATAACACAGTTATGTCATGCTGGAATCTTTTTCCAAGGGTTTAGTTATTATCAGGTTTATTGACATGCGTGTGCTGAGAGTTTTACGCCCAGATACTCATTTTGAAGCATGGAGTCCTGAACAATTCACAGTGGGCATTGAGAAAGATGGGGCTGTCAAATATAAATTGGGGTGTTTTTGAGATGCTAGAAGCTCTTTTTGTACTGGACAACAATTTTTTAAAAAGTTAGTTCCTGCTTTTGTTACGAAGGTTTTGATGGATTCGTGATGTGGAGTAAGCTTTCTGCCAGCCCTGATGACCAAGCAGCATGTTTTGTGGGGATGTGTCCCCTGGGAATAGAGGATGACAAAATGTAATTTGAAAGACAATTTGACACATGTGCATTAGTCTTCCAATGGGGAGAGAAGAGCTTTGGTGTGTTTAAGGAAAATATTCTCAGCAGGTAGCTTGAGGCTGTGGCAGAAAGCATTACATAGTGGTTTGCAACACCTCTAAAAACCTTTGCAGTTATGTTTTTCCTACTTCACTTTCGGTTGGTTACAACCTTGATGAAATAGTATTATGAGTATTTCGTGTCTGTCTTTACAAAGATGAGGCATGATGCAGGTTTTCAAATTAGGGAGGTGTGTTATGAAATAATAGATAAATAATAGTATAATGGAAGTTCTGGAACAATTAACCTCTTTTTAAAAGTAAGTATAACACCTGGGACAGTTGAATTGTACCCTACGCTGTTCAAGGAAGCCAAGGAGGAAGTAATAATGTTTTGAGGATTAGTCTCTAATCCTCAGTAAATACCAGAGATTTGGAGGTTTGAGAATGTCGTACCATTATTCAAAAAGGCTGCAAGGGAAAGGGATTGGCCAAACCATAATCAGTCTGACCCCGGTAATGGGTAAATTACTGGAATCATTCATAAAAATCCTACAGTGTGGAAACAGGCCCTTAACCCCAACAAGTCCACACTGACCCTCCGAAGAGTAACCCACCCAGACCCTTTCCCCTACATTTACTCCTGACTGCTGCACCTAATGGGCAATTTAGCATGGCCAATTCACCTCACCTGCATATCTTTGGACTGTGGGAGGAAACCCATGGGGAGAATGTGCAAACTCCAGACAGACAGTCGCCCAAGGCTGGAATCAAACCTGGGTCCCTGGCACTGTGAGGCAGCAGTGCTAACCACTGACCCACCATGCCACCCTAGAGACAGAAAATTAGCTGTTACCTGGAAAGGCCCAGATTACTCCAAGATCACTCCAGTGTGGTTTTGTGAAGGAAGGGTTGTGTCTTACTAATTGAATTCAGTATTGTTAAGGAAGTAACAGAATATTGATGGCAATACTATCAGTGTTGTCTACGTCGATTTTAGTCCAATATTTAACAAGGTCCCATATGTAAGCCTGTTAAGAAAAATTCAAACCCATAGAATACAGAGGAATGAACTGAGTTGGTTCTTAGTGACTGGAAACAGAGGAAGAGCAGACCAATGTTTTTGCAAACAGAGAGTGCTGTCTGGTGCTGTTCCAGGTTTCTGTTTGGTTCCTTGTTGTTTGTGATCTCTCTATATAGATATTATATAGTGTGGACCGCACAATTTGGGAAATTTGTAGACAATACAAAAGTTGGTGGAGTAGTTGACAAAGAAGATGATAAGTCAACTGTAGGAAGGTGTCAGTTGTTTGAGTGGGTGGAAAAGTGGATAATGGAATTTAGTTTGGAGAAGTGCAAGGTTATGCATTTGAGGAGGGCAAACAAAGTAAGGGAATGCACAATCACCTGGAGGATATCGAGAGGAGGCAAACAAATGAGAGACCCGGACATGCATATCCACTGGTCCTTGATGTTAGCAGAACAGGTAGATAAAATGCCTCAGAAGGGATTTCCGATGTTATCCGTCATTGGTGAGATCTTGAATACCAAAAGCAGAGATCTAATGATAGAACTTTATAAGATGCTACTTAGGCCACAACTAAAGTTTTGTGTCCCATTGTGGTCACCCATTGCAGGAAGAATGTCATTGGTGTAGAAGAGTATAGAGGAGGTTCACAAGAATGTTGCCGGGGCTTGATAACTGCACCGAGAAGGAAAGACGATCAAGACTAGGGTTGTTTTCCTTAGAACGGCAGAGGCTGAGGATGCGATAAAACCAAAGTGCTGGAGAAACTCAGCATGCCTGGCTGCATCTATGGCATAAAACAGCTAACATTTCAAGGCCAATATGACTGTTCTTCAAGGTTGTTCTTTCTCAAAGAAGCGTCATATTAGACTCAATGCTGACACTGCTTCTGTCTCCACAATTTAGTTATCTTGGGTCAATACTTGACCTGTAGGTGCTGTGGACAATTTACGGCAATATAATTTTATAGTTTCGATGGTTTCCTTTTGTGAGGTGGTTTTGGGGCTTTACCAGGTCTGAATGATCAATTTGTTGAACTGAAACACTATTTTCACGTTGGTTGCTTACACCCTAATTTCTCCTTCAGGTTTTGGAATCCGTGGTGAAGAATTGTGGCCAGACTGTTCACGATGAGGTTGCTAATAAACAAACAATGGAGGAACTCAAAGAGCTGTTCAAGGTAACTTGTGGAACAGTGCCACCAGTTCTGGATCTGACTCTGCTCTGTGTTGGAGGTCAGGGCTTCCTTTCCCAGCATTTCAGCTGAGAGTGTGCCCTGTCCAGTATAGCTGGACTATGCAGGAGCAGGTCTCAGTCTGTGTTGACATGGACAGGGTAGCAGTGATTCCTAGGTTGATGAGGGATAGCTGTGCTAGGTTTTCTGCTGCTCATGCTGTGTAAATGCAATTACTAAATCGCTGTTCCTTGTGAAATTCACTGAGTGTGAGTGTGTTCCCAGAGGAGCAACTGGCTCTTGCCGGAAGATATCAGAGGCAGAGCAGAACTCGGAGAATTAGAATTGCAGGTTCTGGGATTTAGATGTTTCAATAAGAACAGAGAAGATGGAAAAAGAGGGGGGAGGTGTGGTATTGTTAGCCAAGGACAATATTACAGTCATAGAAAGGACACTTGAGGATTTGTCTACTGAAGTAATATGGGCTGAGGGTTAGAAACAGGAAAGGAGAGGTCACCCTGTTGGGAGTTTTCTATAGGCCTCCGAATAGTTCCAGAGATGAAGAGGAAAGGATAGCAAAGATGATTCTGGATAGAAGTGAGACTAACAGGGTAGTTGTTATGGGGGCCTTTAACTTTCCAAATAATGACTGGAAATACTATAATTCACGTACTTTAGGTGGGTCAGTTTTTGTATGCAGGAGGGCTTCCTGTCACAGTATGTAGACATGCCAACAAGTGGCGATTGGATTTGGATCTACCAAACATTGGATTTGGTACTAGGTAATGAACCCAGCCAAGTATTAGATTTGGAGGTAGGTGAGCACTTTGGTGATAGTGACCACAGTTCGGTTATATTTACTTTATTGATGGAAAGGATTAGGCATATGTTGCAGGACAAGTGTTATAGCTGAGGGAAAGGCAATTATGATGCGATTAGGCAAGATTTAGGATGGGGAAGAAAACTGCAGGGGTGGGCCCAGTAGAACTGTGTAGCTTATTCAAGGAACAGCTACTGCATGTTCTTGATAAGTATGTATCTGTCAGGCAGGAAGGAAGTGGTTGAGTGAGGGTACCGTGGTTTACTAAAGAAGTTGAATTTCTTGTCAAGAGGAAGAAGGAAGCTTATGTTAGGATAAGGCGCGAAGGCTCAGGTAGGGTGCTTGAGAGTTACAAGCTAGCCAGGAAGGACCTAAAGAGAACTAAGAAAAGCCAGGAGGGGACATGATAAGTCATTGGTTTTCTACAGGTATATCAGGAATCAAAGAATGATTAGGGTAAGATTAGGGCCAATCAAGGATGTAGTGGAACGTTGTGCATGGAGTATGAGGAGATAGGAAAAGCACTAAATGAATATTTTTTATTGGTATTCATACTGGAAAAAGACAATGTTGTCAAGGAGAACACTGAAGTACAAGCTACTAGACTGGACTGGATTGAGGTTCACAAGGAGGAGGTGTTAGCAATTCTGGTAAGCGTGAAATTCGATAAGTACCCTGGGCTGGATGGGATTTATCCCAGGATTCTCTGGGAAGCCAGGGAGTAGATTGCAGAAACTTTGGCTTTGATCTTTCTGTCATTATTGTCTAGAGGAATAGAACCAGGAGACTGGAGGATAGCAAATGTTGTTCCCTTGTTCAAGAGGGGAGTAGAGACAACCCTGGTAATTACAGGCCAGTGAACCTTCCTTCAGTTGTGGGTAAAGTGTTGGAAGGGGTTATGAGAGAGGATTTATAATAATTTAGGAAGGATTTAAGGGATAGTCAACATGGCTTTGTGAAGAATAGGTCGTGCCTCACAAACTTTATTGAGTTCGTTAAGAAGGTAACCAAACAGGTGGAGGAGGGTAAAGCCATTGATGTGGTGTGTGTGGGTTTCAGTAAGCTATTCGATAAGGTTCCCCACGGGAGGCTATTGCACAAAATATGGAGGCATGGGATTGAGGGTGATTTAATGGTTTGGATCAGAAATTGGCTAGCTGAAAGAAGACAGAGGGTGGTGGTTGATGGGAAATGTTCATCCTGGAGTTCTGTTACTAGTGGTGTACTGCAAGGATTTGTTTTGGGGCCACTGCTGTTTGTCATTTTTATAAATGACCTGGATGAGGGCGTAGAAGGATGGGTTAGTAAATTTGCGGATGACACTAAGTTTGGTGAAGTTGTGGATAGTGCCGAAGGATGTTGCAAGTTACAGAGGGACATAGATAAGCTGCAAAGCTGGGCTTAGAGGTGGCAAAGTATGAGGTGATTCACTTTGGAAGGAGTAACAGGAATAGAGTACTGGGCTAATGGTAAGATTCTTGGCAGCGTAGATGAGCAGAGAGATGTCTGTGATCATGTACATAGCTCCCTGAAAGTTGCCACCCAGGTTGATAGGTTGTGAAGAAGGCAGACAGTGTGTTAGCTTTTATTTTGTGGAGGGAAATGTTTTTCGGAACCAGGAGATCATGTTGCAGCTCTACAAAACTCTGGTGCGGCTGCACTTGGAGTATTGCATACAGTTCTGGTCACCGCACAACAGGAAGGATGTGGAAACTTTGGAAAGGGTTCAGAGGAGATTTACTAGGATGTTGCCTGGTGTGGAGGGAAGGTCTTATGAGGAAAAGCTGAGGGACTTGAGGCTGTTTTTGTTAGAGAGCAGAAGATTGAGAGGTGACTTAATAGAGACATATAATATAACCAGAGGGTTAGATAGGGTGGGCAGTGAGAGCCTTTTTCCTCGGATGGTGATGGCTCGCATGAGCGGACACTGCTTTAAACTGAGGGGTAATAGATTAAGGTCAGTTGTCAGAGGTAGTTTCTTTACTCTGAGAGTAGTGGGGGCATGGAACGCCCTGCTGCAATGGTAGTAGACTTGCCAACTTTAAGGGCATTTAAATGGTCATTGGATAAACACCGGTGAAAATGAAATAGTGTAGGATAGATGGGCTTCAGATTGATTCCACAGGACGGCACAACATAGAGGGCCGAAGGACCTGTACTGCGCTCCAATGTTCTATGTTCTAGACAGCAAGTATCTAAAGCCTTTGGGAGACATGGGAAAACATGCTGTGCAATGGGAGCACTAGCCAAAACTGTAAGGAACTGTAATACCATTCTAAACAGCAAATAATGAAAATACAGTGCCCATCATTTTAAATAACTCAGCCATATTATAACGAAGTAAGGTGGAAAAATCTCCTGGGAAACCATTTGGTGCTTACTGTTTTCAGTGCAATGATTTGTTTCCTCTTCCCATTTGCTTCCCTTTCTTTCTCCTTTCAATTTCTTTGTTTCCTATTTATAAATTCTATTTGCAAATTGCTTTCAGGTTTAAACACGAGTGGATTAATATCCCATTCCAAGTCTTTTGACTGTCATATCCCACTGAGGTAACAATCATTAAATTGTTCTGATGGTAGGGTCACCAATCTGAAACCTTAACCCTGTTCCTCTGAGCTGCTGGGTCTTTCCAGTATTTTCTTTTCTTATGTCAGGTCTCCAGTGTGTGCAATATTTCTTTTTTTGGATCATTATACTGTGGCTGTCTGTTTCTGGGATGAAAATATCACAATGATCCTGCCTCCTATAAAGGCAGACAATCTTTTTTACAGTGCTTTAACCCTGGTCCGGTAATTCATAGAAATGCTATGTTGGAAATCCCCGAGTACTATTGGAATCCACTGAGCTTGACTTCATGATGAGTCCATTTTTTTTTAAAATACATAAACTTCCTTTCTGCCATTTAATCTGAAGCATTTTTCGCCTGGAAATGATCCCAGAGAATTGACAAGGAGACTCCTGTCTCCCAATAGCATTTGGGCAACATCTACTTCCTGATGACTCGATGTATCTTGTGATTGTAAAGTTCCACCCTGTTTTAGAGAGATCAGCTGATTGAAGGTTGAATTTGCTGACACAGCTCAAACTGCAGGTAAGACTGAGGTGAAAAAACTTTGCAGTGTAACAAAATGACATGAGTTCCAAACTTTTGGGCTGTATGTGAATCTTATGGATGTGAAATTATCTGCCTTTCTCATGAATAACTTTGTACTCAAGTTAACTTCCTCCTGATAGGGGTAAAGGCCAAGTAGCTCTGAGCAGTGGCATAGGCTGCAGTTCGAGTGAATTGACCAAATTACCCCTCGGTTGAAGATGGTTAGCTGTTTTCTTTACACAATCCAACATCCATGTGGATTGTATCAATCACAGAACCACAAAATCTGGAACCTTTAATTTTTCTGACCCATCTGCCTTGTGGAACATTGAGAAATCTATGTAGATACTTTCCAATTGACCGAGGTTATTACACACCTCTGAAGCAGGATCATATCCCCATCAATACCTCCTCAATCCCCCTTATAACTTTCTCAACCTCCGTTAAGTTAACAAGACTTGAACTTATCTTAACAAAACCATACTGACCATCCCTGATTAATTATTAATTATGTCTGGTGTTTTGTTGGTGCCTTTGTTTTCTGAATGGTTATCTTACAGGGGCAGAATTCTCTGCCCTACTGGTTGTGTTGCTGTTTCAGTCAGTCAGTTCTTGCTTCACAGAAACAGGTAGAGACGAATGTTCGGACCAAGATCTTGCAGCTGATCCAGGCTTGGGCTCAGGCCTTCCGCAACGAACCCAAGTACAAAGTGGTACAGGACACCTATCAAATCATGAAGGTTGAAGGTAAGAAAGTCTCAATGGCAGTTTGTGGCATCTGTGAATTAACCAACAATTGACCAGCGTTTGCAGAACTCTTCAGCCAAGAGGGCTGAGTGGGTAGTCCCTCCTGGCCTCCTCCTGTGGTCCCTGGCATTACAGATACCAGTCTTCAGCCAGTTTGATTCCCTCTGTGATATCAAGAAACAGTTGGAGTCACTGGATCCTGCAAAGGCTACGGGTCCTGACAACATTCTGGCAATAGGACCGAGGTCATGTGCTCCAGAACCTGCTGTTGCTCTAGCCAAACTGTTCCAGTACAGTTGCAACACTGCCAGCTATCCGGCAATGTGGAAAATTGTCCAGGAATGTCCTGTACGCACACAGCACCGCAAATTCAATCCAGTCAGTTACTGCTCCATCACACTGCTCTCAATCTTCATAAAGTGACAGAAGGTATCATCAACAATGCTATCAAGCAGCACCTGCTGAGCAAGAACCTGCACAGTGTGGGGTTCTGCCAGGGCCACTCAGCTCCTTACCTCATTGCAGCCTTATTTCAAGCATTGAGAAAAGAGCTGAATTCCAGAGGGGAGAGTGACAGTGCTTGCCATTAGGCTGCATTCAACAAAGTGTGGCATCAAGGAGCCCGAACAAAACTGCAATCTGTGGGTGATGGGTGCAAACTCTCCGCGGTTTTGAATCATATCTGACACGTAGGAAGATGGTTGTGGTTGTTGGAGGTCTGTCATCTCATCTCCAGTACATCTCTGCAGGTGTTCCTCAGGGTAGTGTCCTAGGCCCAACCAATGACCTTCTCCCCCCCCCCCCCCCCCATCATAAGGTCAGAGGTGAAGAAAAGAAGCTCTTTTTCTCAATGCTTGAACCAAGGCTGTAATGAGGTCAGGAACTGAGTGGCCCTGGCAGAACCCACACTGGGGCATCACTGAGCAGGTTATTGCTGAGCAGGTGCTGCTTGATAGCAGTTAATGACACCTTCCATCACCTTATGAAGATTGCGAGCAGTCCGAAGGGGCAGTAACTGGCTGAATTGGATTTGTGGCTTTTTGTGTACAGGACGTTCCTGGCAATTTTCCACATTGCCGGATAAGTGGCAGGGTTGTAACTGTACTGGAACAGTTTGGCTATGGTGCTGATGATTGTGCAATGTTCAGCACCATTCACAACTCCTCAGATACTAAAGCAGCCCATGATCAAATGCAACAAGATCTGGACAATATCCCAGTAACGTGCATGCTGCATAAATGCCAGGTAGCGACCATCTCTGAAAACAGGCAATCTAATCATTGCTCCTTGACATCCAGTAGTGTTGCATCATTGAATCCCCCTACTGTCAACATCCTTGAGGTTACCATTGACCAGAAACTCACTTAGACTCACCATATAAACACAGTGGGTTCAAGAGCAGGTTAGAGGCTAGGGATACTGTATTGAGTAACCCGCTCCCTAACTCCCCAAAGCCTGGCCACCATTTACGAGGGCAAGTCAGGAGTGTGATGGGATGCAGGTATCTGTGGGTGTAGGACTGGAGGAAATGAGAGATGGGCCTGTCACCTTTTTGGAAACTAGAATGAGAATGTTACTATTAAAACTAGAGCTCCGAGAGCACAGGAGTGATGGGGGAATGGGACTTGGTGGGAGTTCAGTAACGAGCAGTATGGTTTTGGGTGACCCCCAGTTTGTGGATAATTGAATGTGGGAGACAAGTCAGGGCTGTGTGCGGATGGTGAAGTCTGCACCTGCCTAAGGCATGAATTAAGGTTTTTGTAGCAAGTTCCCAGCTGTTTACTCTGATGGGCTTAAAATGACTGAATACTTTGACTAAACATTTGCTGTTTTTACTCTTATTTGATGTATGCCATGAGAGTAATTGATATCCAATTTGTAATATCATATGCAGAGACTGGTGTGTACGCTTTACTTCCTGCTGACAGATTACTCTTTTTTTTTTAATGCCTAACCCAAGATTCAAGTTCCATGTGACATCTTGGATTTTTGTATGATGTGTGTTTGTTTTAAAAAGTTATTGCCTCCATGTAAAACCTTGCTTTTTCTTCCTTGTGTACCCATCAGGGAGGAACCCTACTCTTTCTTTTTACTCTTTCATGCCGTGCTATCATATCCTCGTGTCAAGTGTACCTTGTCTGTGTTACAATATTTTTGGTTAACTGACGACACAGTTACTTTGATTAATGCTGCAGGAAGGTTACTGATCACAGCAATCAGGATCAATATCGGGTTTGAAATCACATATTTTGCGAAATTTGATTTTAAACCAGATATTTATCCAGAATCAATATCATTTTGCTTTTAACCAAATGTGACCACCTTTTCTGTTTGGCTTTGATTTTCAATTTGTTCTCCTTTTGCCTATTTTGCTGAAGTATGAGTCTGTAGATATTCTCTCATCAAACTGTTAGAGATGTTGTTACACACCAGGTCAGACTGGAACCTAGGCCTCTCATCTCAGCGTTAGGGACACTAACACTGCACCAGAAGAATGCTGAAGTTTGCATCTGACTTCCATATTAATTATACATAAATCAATATGAATTAATTATGACATGGATGCCTTATGGTGTAATGTTCTGTGTTAATTCTAATATCTTTTTACCACTGCAGGGAACGTCTTTCCAGAGTTCAAAGAGAGTGATGCCATGTTCCTTTCTGAAAGGGTAAGAGCTATCATTACCAGCCTTGTTGGAGTTGGTATAGGTTTTAGTGCACAAGTTGAAGGCAAGAGAGAGTGCCTTCTGTTGTAAATTTGAAGAGGCCTCATTTATTGCTTGGTTTATTAATGAAATTTGATGTTTTAAGTATTTATGTTCTTTGTGATCGGATATTAATGTTGTGGTGAATTCACCACAGCACGCTCTGTTCCTCATGGGGCCATAATTTGATTGCTGTGAAACATTGTGTGAAAGTATCAGAAGAGTGCACTTTTTCAGACCGGCAATTTGTGCAGGGTTTAATTTCCTCTGAATGTTATATTAATGAAGCCTGCACCCAGTTCATGTCGCGGGGAATAATTATATTCTTTGGACAAAGGAAGATTGGATTTCCTTTGCATCTTTGGCAAGCGCAGGACATCCCAATGTGCCTTAGAACTAACAAAGTAAGCAAACATTTTATTAACCAGCACCTATGTGACCAGGAGTGTCAGTTGATCAACAATTCTGGTTGATCAAGAGCTCCACATAATCTACGTAAAAACATACACTAAATTATAGGAATGTAATGCAGAGATACACATCACTGTTATACTTCATTTACAGCGTAAATCATTTAATGATATTTTGTCTTAAATAAAACTTACCGGCAGAGAGCTTTCTCACTTGCACCTCAACTGACTACTCGGAGATCATAATAATTCAGTAAATATCTGGTATTTGAGGTATTTAATTTTTGCTCATTTATCGAGAGTTTGGTTTATAAGGTGCCCGTTAAAACCAAGTTTGCTGTCCTTATATAGCAGGAAATATGGCTGCTCATTTGTGCAATATAAGAAAATCTTCCCTCAAGGATGCAAAGGATTTTTTTTCTTTCTCTCTGTAGGCTCCTGATTGGGTAGACGCTGAAGAATGTCATCGGTGTAGGGTGCAATTTGGCGTGGTCACCAGGAAAGTAAGTTAATAATTGTTCTTTCATATAGGCTAACTCCTTTTATTATCGGCCAGTCATTACACATGCAGATCATATCATTTGACTCTCTAAATGAGCAGCCAAGACATTTTGGCAGTCTTTAAGTAGCTATACCACTAGGGAGATATTAGATATATATATATATAGAAGCTTGATTTATTACCATCTTTAACTATTACTGCTTTGTAGCCAATAAATTATCATTGCAGTTCAGTCACTGTTATGATGGAAGATAACATGACAGCCAGTTTGTGAATAGCAAAATAAATAACTGGATAGTTTTACTTTAACCGCACAATCACATCAAACTCCTGGATTTGTTGTTGAATGCCATTCTGCTTTTTAATTCTGTTCTCCAGCATCATTGCAGAGCATGTGGCCAGATCTTCTGTGGAAAGTGTTCCTCTAAGTCCTCCACCATCCCCAAATTTGGGATTGAGAAGGAAGTCCGAGTTTGCGAGCCATGCTTTGAGCAGCTGAACAAGTTAGTAACTTTGGTCTTAATCTGTAGGACTTCAGAGTTGGTTATTGTGCAGCGACAGCGAGTTGGATTTCTGTAAAGATGTCACTGTGCACTTAAGAGTCTCCTGTTTTACCCCTCTCTAATATTGCCTGGTCTCTGGGTGATGCTGAGCAAAGGTAAGGCGTTTCCTCTGGGGTTTGGGGATGTGGGGTGGGGTAGAGTACCTGACGAAGTCAACTCCTGAGAAGTTGCATCCAAATAAATGCTGTTTCAGGATTTATGGAAGGGTAGTCTCGCTATTCGCAATATTGCAAAGGAAGGTACATAAACATTTCATTCATTTTTCTTGATTGTCATGAAGCTACCTGGATACAGTCTGATAACAGTCCACTCCTGTCATACTCTGGCATCATTGTAAAGCTCATTTTGACAATTCTATCCCATTTTCCTTTCTATTGTCTCTTCATGGAACTTTGCCAACTAGTGCATCTTCTTTTTCATCTACTATTGATGAACACCATCAGCAGGCACAACTCTTTATTCTGTAACTTTCTGCTAACTGGAGATGCCATGACCTTCCTCCCCTGTTCCATGTAGTTCAGATTGATGTCATAATCATAGAGTTTTACAGCATGTAAAGAAGCCCTTTGGCCCATTGTGCCTGTGCCAGCCATCACCTAACTGTTCCCATCCCATTTTCTCGCATTTAACCTGTAACCTTGTATGCTTTGGAATTTCAAGTGTTGATCTAAATATTAATTAAATGTTACAATGTTTCCTAACTATACCAGTCTTTCAGCTGGTGAGTTACTGGTATCCCCACCCTCTGGTCGAAAGAATTTTCATCAAATCTCTTCTGAGCCTCCTGCCCCTTACCTTAAATATATGTCCCTAGTTATTGACCCCTTGACTGAGGAGTAAGTTGCTTCCTCTCTGTTTTTCTAAATTTTTCCACCTCTACCAGATCTCCTTCAACCTTCTCTGCTCTAAGAAAAACAACCCAAGCCTATCTCATTTCTCTTTATAGCTAAAACACTCCAGCCCACACAACATCCTGGTTAATCTTCTCTGAGTACAGTCCAGTACAACCTTTTTATAATGCAGTGACTGGAGCTATGTGCACAACTCCAGCTGTGACCTAACTTTATAACTGATTTATAAATGGTGACACGAACCTATGTCCAATCTTAGTTTGTTGACTGAGCGTGAATCAACTCTGCCATTCTTATTTTGCATTTCTAATCATTTACTAGCCAATTGTTAGTGACTTTGGTGGCAGTCACTGTCCTATATAAATAAAAGTAATGGGAGTGAATCTTCCAATACATGCCCTGCAGAGCCACATAATGCCTGAAATCTTCAACATGGGCAGTTGATGTGCCAAAACTGCATGGGCAATATTTTGGTACCATAATTTACAATGATTAATGTCACTAGAATAACTTAGCCAAAAAATTAAAAACAAGAGATGAGATTTGTGAATAAAGAACACAAGCTCATGTCATTTCATCTTAATAGATGATCTTAAAATTGACCATTCTTTATTCACCTTGGCATACTTTGCTGGATCTTTGGAAATTACTCTTAAATACACAATTCAGAAGTATTTTGGTTTAACGGGAGTCCAAATGCAGCTTTCTAGTTGACTTCAGGTAGACTTGACTGTCTACTTTAAAAACTGTACTTTAATTGCCCTTTTCAAAGCTGGTGTCTTGCTTTGTGTGCAAAGAGGTTTTGCTCCTTTTTGTAAGTCTAGCATATTGTTTTGTGCCCGTTGCTGGATTCCACTTACTCATGCAATTTGTAAAAGAATCCCTGCGTTTGAATGGGGCAACATCTGACATGGCTCAATGAAACTATGTGAAAAAAAATAACTGAGGAGCTCCAGCCCGAGCGCCATTAGTGTTTATTTGCGTAGGCTGAGTGCAACAGTTCAGGTTGTTAAAAAAAAACTTGGTGTGTATGTACCTCCATGGTGACGTATAATTTTTTTTTCACAGAAAGGAAGACCTTGACAGCAGTAACATGTACGCCAAACTTTATTCTCATTGAATTGGTAGATTGTAATTAAACCAATATTATTACCTCGTAACTTCAGCGTCGTATAAAATACTTTTGCTGCTTTTTGAGTAAATTATATATTTAATTACCAAGATTGTAAAAGATTTGAAGTGGTATAGATATGTAATTTAACATTGTTTATTAACTGTTGACAGTCAGTATAGGTTTCCAGCAAAGCTTAAGATTGCAGTAAATGAAAGAGTACGCTGTTTATATCGGTAAAACATGTCCTTCTAAATTGGAACCATTCAAACTGGAATCAATGCCCACAGCTGGGACTCTCTTCCCCTGCAGCGTATGAAGTTGAAAGATAACTTTATAGAGGTTTGTAAAATCACAAAGGGCGTAGATAAGGTGAATAGCAAGGGTCTTTTCCCTAGGGTGGAGGAGTTCAAAACTAGGGGGCATATTTTTAAGGTGAGAGGAGAAAGGTTTGAAAAGGACACAAGGGAGAAAGTTTTTACAGAGTGGTTTGTACGTGGAATGAACTGCCAGAGGAAGTCTTGCATGCAGGCAAAGTTACAGTGTTTAAAAGAGATTGGATAAGTTCATGAATAGGAAAGTTTTGATGGAATGTGGGCCAAATACAGGCGGGTGGGACTAGTTTGGTTTGGGAACATGGTCAGTGTGGTCCGAAGAGTCTGTTTCCATTCCTGATGAAGGCCTTCTGACCGAAACATCGACTCTCCTGCTCCTCGGCTGCTGCCTGACCGGCTGTGCTTTTCCAGCGCTCTCTATGACTCCATGACACTATACCTGGAACCTGAGTGGGCACTGTGCTCATTTTCAGTCCCACTGGCATTGGTTTGGGGGAATCATCATTAGATTTAGAGAGTAGGAAAATTGGAATCACTGTAGAAATATCACTGCCTTGGGACTGATCTGGGTAAAAATAGGAGTAGCCCTATGAAGAGGGTAAGCAATGTTGACTGCATCTCCAAGTGATAAAAGATCCATGCAGAGAAGTGAGATGTGCACCAACCATCCTTCAGAGAGCCTTTCTTAAGCCATGTGAATGTGTGCATTATCTGCATATTCTTTGTTTAATTTTTCCAGTATTTCGGTAGGCTCCCATTGAGGATCCAACCCACGTACCAGTGTTTCAGAAAGATCAGTAATTTTTTTTTTAAATGTATTTTCTCATCCCTCCTGGTCTTGCTCTGGCAATGCTGTCACAAATTAATTATAGTGACACCTGTAAATCCAAGCTCCAAGGGTGCAAGATTTTGTTACTCTGATAAAGACACTACCAAGTTTCCAGATCCAGTAATGTCATGGGTTGCTGTGATGGCAAGATTTTCTGCTCATGTGTCCGTGCTAATCACCCAAGCTACTGGGTTCTATGTAGGAAACACTTGTGTTAAACCCAGGTCCCTCTTGATCAGGCAACCATGAGCAAGTCAGGCATTTGCAGCTTGGAGAGGTGATGACCTAGTGGTATTCTCGCTAGACAATTAATGCAATGATCTGAGGAGCTGGGTTCAAACAACACTGGCATAAATTAAGCGTTGAAATCAATAACAGGTGTAGAGTTAACAGTCTCATGATGACCGTAAAACATTGTCAATTGTTGGAAAAACACATCTAGTTCAGTAATATCACTCAGGGAAGGAAACTGCTGTCCTTGCGTAGTCTGGCCTATATGTGACTGCAGATGTGGTTGACTCTCAACTGCCCTCTGGGAAATTAGGGATAATCTGGGTCATAAATGCTGGCTTTGCCAGCAATGCCCACATGCTTGTGAATGATTTAAAATGAAGTTTGACTGAGACCCACTATAGACATGTTTGCTGTAATGTTTGAGGGTTATCCTATTCCCATTCAGGTGCCACCATCCCTTGAGGCAAGTGTGAAAGTATTCAGAAGTCAAAACGTGTTTTTTGTCCTTGATGTGGTTCCCTTGTCCAACAAAGCAAAAGGCTTATTCCTCACAACTGAGGCAGTCACCTTGCCTGGTCCAAGTGCTAATGGAACAGAAGTGCCTAGCAAACACATTCAGCAACTGACTGGACCAGACTTCAGTTTCATCAAAGTAGTCGCAGAAAGAGTGGCAATTCTCAAAGCTTGGCAAGAGTTGGATTTCTCATCCAATTGCTGCAAATGATGAGGACCTTTTGAAACTGTTTCTCTTTTCCCACTGAGCATCACATCATAGCCACAGTCTGCAGCTGTAGTGTCTCCCCCTCAGGTTCTGGCCAATGATGTGGGCGTGTCAGCCTGTGTTTACCACATGAAGGAAGCATTGGGCCTCTGACCATTAATGTTTAATCGCAGCAATTCCAAAATTACCAGCATGAGTCTGATATGTGAGCTGAGATTTCTGATCTACTGACAAATAAAATGCTTACCAGTCCTTAATCCAACAGCACCTCTTGGTTTACACTTCCCAACAGCTTTTTGAATTAGTGACACAGGCCATTGTGTTTTTGTTATATTGTGTTTGCATAGACTTTCCAACATTAGCAGGTTCCAGTGAGGTAGCTGTCTGGATTCCTGAGCTTCTGTATATGAATGCTAATCATTTCAGGTTTTCCAGAAAGCACATAATTTGCTGTCATTTGCATTGAGAGATTGAAGTGGTGTTTGTCTTCCAATAAAGGTTGACCTTTTTCTTATTCCTTTCCCAGGAAATCTGAGGTCAAGTCCACAACTTCAGCACCAGTTGACCTTCCACCTGAGTACCTGACTAGCCCTCTATCCCAGCAGTCACAAGTAAGCAGCAGTCCAGTAGAGTTCAGCGTGTTTGTAGTGTCCTTTTGCACAGCAGATGTTTTGATATTTTAAATTTGTGATGAAGTGGGTTTCAAAATTTAAATGATTACATTTCAGCTCACTCCTGCCAATTAAAACCTGATGCATCCTGATGCATAAATATCACCATTCTGGGAGTTATCATTGAAACCCTTACCGGAAACGGCATTGGACCAGCCATATACATGCAGTGTGGCTACAAAGGCAGGTCAGACCATGGGAATTGTATGACAAGTAAAGAAGGAGACAGAAAGCAGGAAATTACAGGTCATTTTGCCTCCCGTATCATTAGGAAAATGCTAGGATCTATTACTAACGAGGGTAGAGCAAAGTACTTAGAAAATCTTAATGCAGTCAGGCAGAGTCAACATGGTTTTGTGCAAGAGAAACTGTCTTTGACTAATTTGACCGAACAACAAGCAATGTAGATAAATGTAGATATACTGTACTGGAGTTTTCAGAAGCATTTGATAAAGTGCCACATCAAATGTTGTTACTCAACTAAGGTTTTGTGGTGTAGAGAGGTTACACATTAGCTTGGGTAGAGGATTGGCTTACTCAGTAGGAAGCAGAAGCTGGACATAAATGGGTTGATTTTGGGTTTGCAGATGTGACCAGTGATATGCCACAGGGATCAGTGTTGGGTCTGCATTGTTTACAGTTTATATCAATGACTTGATGAAGGGTACAGTGTAGTTGCTAAATTCATTGATGGCATGCAGCAAATTGTGAAGGAAGACATGGCGTCTGTAAAGGAATACAAATAGAATAAGTGTGTGCTCAAAAATTTGGTAGATTGAGTGGGAAAATGTAACCTTGTCTACAATGGCAGGAAGAATAGAAACGCAGCATGTTATCTAAATGGTGAGAGAAATCTGAAGTGCAGAGGATTCTGGGTGTGCTGCTACATTAATTTCAAAAGGTTAGTCTCCTTGTATAGCAATTGATGAAGGCACCCTTTGTGGAAGGGAAATAGAATATTGAGGGAGGAATATTTTGCTACAGTCATACTGAATGTTGATGCAATCACATTCGGAGTTTTGGTCTCCTTAAACACATTTACATCCTCTCTTAGGAGCCATTCTGAGAAGGTTCACTTGGTCGGAAACTTGGCCAGATGGATTGTTGTATGAGGAGAGGTAAGACAGGCCAGTGGAGTATCCACTGGAGTTTAGAAAAGAGTAAGAAATGACTTGATTGAAGCAAAGAAGATCCTGAGGGGTCTTGACAGGTAGAAATGGGGAGGATGCTCCTGTTGTGGGAGAATCTAGATCGAGGGGTTACTGTTTAAAAATCAGGGATCACTCACTTAAAACAGCCAAGTCAAAATTCTTCCTCTCAAAGTCATGAGTCTTTGGAACACTCTTCCTGTAAAGACAGAGGAAGTGATGCCTTTGGATATTTTTATGGCAGAGGTGGGCAGATCCTTGGCAAGCAAGAGGGTCGGTATAAGGTTATCAAGGTTAGGCAGCAATGTGAAGGAGTAATCCAATCAGCTGTGATCTTATTAAATGATGGATTTGCGGTGCTTGTTCCAATGCTCATCACTTGATTGGATAAATGATGAAAGGATGGTTTTCCCTTGTGGGAGAGACTGGAAGTATGAGACGTGGTTTAAAAATCAGGGTTCTCCTATTTAAAACTGAGATAAGGAGGAATTATTTCTCAAGATTGTATCTTTGGAATTCTTTCCTGAAGATTGGTGGAGGTTATGTCATTGAATATATCTAAGGCAAAGTGGATAGATTCCTGTTGAACAAAGGAATTAAAAGTCAAGTGGGTAAGGAATAAGGTGGAGTAGAAACCACAATATGATTAGCCCTGATTTTGTTGCATGGCCTTATCCTAATTCTAATGTCTGTATTCCCCAACTCTGTCCACCATCTACAAGGCATATATCAGGCATATGGCTCAATACTGCGCATTGGTCTGGATGAGTGCTGCTCAAACAATTCTCAATAAGCTGAACACCATCCAGGACAAAGCAACTTGCTTGATTGGTACCCAATTCACCACTTTGAATATTCGCTTCCTCCACCACCAACACAAAGTCACATCTGAAAGATACATTGCAGTAATTCACTAAGACTCCTTGGACGTACCAAACCTGTGTCCACTACCACCTTAAAAGAACAAGAAGAGCTGGTGTGTGGAAGCAGCACTGCTTGCAAGTTCCACCCGCCATCCTGACTGGAAACTACGTTGGATGTTCCTCCATTGACACTAGAACAATGTTTTGGCGCTCCTTATCCAACAACATTTTAGGTGTAGCTACACCACAAATACTGCAGCAGTTCAAGAAGACAGTTTAGCACCACTTTTCCCAGCTAGTCTTGAGAAGGTTTGTAGCTCAGGTTGAGATTCTGGATGTAGGTTTGCTCGCTGAGCTGGAAGGTTCATTTCCAGATGTTTCGCCACCATACGAGGTAACATTTTGAGTAAGCCTCCGAATGAAGCACTGATTTCTATTTATATGTATGGATTTCTTTGGGGGTGGTGATGTCATTTCCTGTGGTGATGTCATTTCTGGCTCTTTTTGCCGGGGGTGGTAGATGGGGTCTAACTCGATGTGTTTGTTGATAGAGTTCTGGTTGGAATGCCATGATTCTAGGAATTCTCGTGCGTGTCTCTGTTTGGCTTGTCCTAGGATGGATGTGTTGTCCCAGTTGAAATGGTGTCCTTCCATATCTGAATGTAAGGATATTATAGTGAGAGAGGGTCCTGCTGGTGGCTAATTTTTTTTCCCAGTAATCATTGGGAAGGGCAATAATTGCTGGCCCAGCCAGTATTGCCCACATTTTGAGGAAAATGTCAGAATTCTGAAAATGTGTCTCTGACGGCCCTTGTGTCTTCTGCTTTCTGATTATGTGACAGTTGCCTCCTAAGCGTGATGAAGCTGCCTTACAGGAAGAAGAGGAGCTTCAGCTAGCAATAGCCTTATCCCAGTCTGAGGCAGAGGAGAAGGAGAGAATGGTGAGTAAAGCTTTTTGAAATTAAACTGCTCCAACTCCTGAAAATGTGAACTAAAGAGAGTAAATGCTGGCAAACATTTGGCAAGTCATGTAGTGTTTGTAAAGAGAAGAACACAGTTTGTGTGCCTGGAAGTTCAGTTAATAACAGGCGGTACACTGAGCTGCATGAGTTTATAAGACAGTTGATATGTGCTCACTTATGAGAATGACCTGAGACTTCTCCTTGTGCAGAGACAGAAGAACACTTACTCCATGTATCCAAAGACTGACCCAACACCAGTCACCTCTTCAGCACCACCAGTCAGCAGTCTTTATTCCTCTCCTGTGGTAAGAGTTCTATGTCAGTTTTTGAATGTTCCTAACCTGAAGAACAGTGCTGGTTGTATATGATGTCTCTTGTCCCTTCATTTGGTTAATTGAACTGAACCTTGTCCTAATTTTACTTATTCGAGCAAAGGACTTGCTTTTGCCATGCACTCTGTCGTGATTTAACTGGAAACAGTGCACTAATAACCATTCCTCACTGTTCCACAAGCCATCATAAAATGTGAGAGAGTAAAATTCCAGTGAGGCCTCCAAAATGACTTAATTATGCCTGATTCACTGTTACTCAGAACAAAAGCAATTCACACCAGGTTTGTAAGTAACAGGGAAGAAAAACTCTTTATTGTAACAGACTTAACTTTAACAACAGCATTGAATGGAAATGATTTCTAACCCACTATGTAATTTAGGCTATACCCCTTCAAAAACACCCAATATACTCTCTCTCTATCATGATTAAGTCAGAGATAAGACCAACTGCACATGGAAAATTAATAGACAGTGCAAATTAATTTCTGATGATCAAAAGTCCAGATTCCATGGATGTATTAAGTTAACTTGCATCCTTTGTCATTTTATTTTATGTTAGTACTGATGACATGCTGTATCGTGACAGTTGCTTCTAGGTTCAATGGTTGATCAGGTGGACCTAGGTCTTGTTTTGTTGTAGAACTCTTTCATCAGCCCAAATACTGAGAGAGAGTGTGAGAGAAAGATAGATGCTTTCAGTCTGCAGGCTCTGGAAGTTTCTCTCACTCTGCTACTCTGGCTCTTGTACCTTCTGAACACCTTGCGACTCACCCAGAGGACTGTTATCAGGCAGAGTTTTCTTAACTCGAAAGACACTGTCTAGAATTTTCCTCCTCATTGCTTCAAAAAGCAACATTTTACCGCTTTGAGTTGCAAATCTCACAGATAACTTCCAATTTAGTTTATTGTCCTCAAAAAAGAAAATATTATGATCTCTTACTACCTGTGTCTCAAGGTACCTTTTATAGTGTGGTCACTGTTGTAATCTTCGGGGAGAAAGTGAGGACTGCAGATGCTGGAGATCAGAGCTGAAAATGTGTTGCTGGAAAAGCGCAGCAGGTCAGGCAGCATCCAAGGAGCAGGAGAATCGACGTTTCGGGCATGAGCCCTTCTTCAGAATCTGAAGAAGGGCTGATGCCCGAAACATCGATTCTCCTGTTCCTTGGATGCTGCCTGACCTGCTGCGCTTTTCCAGCAACACATTTTCATCACTGTTGTAATACTAAGCGCCTGTTTTAGTGATGTTTGTATCCTTGCTTGGTGGCTGTAAATTTTACCCTTGAACTGGAGGTTTAGGTAGCCCAGGAGAAGAGAACCTCTACTTTGCCCTTGAAGCAGTAAGATTATTATTAATGTTAACTCTCACAGGTTAACTCCAGCACGGAGAACTGGCACCACACTGCTTACATTGAGTGGCCATGTTCACTCCCACAGCTCCAAATATCAAATTTGTTCTGGAAATCTTGAGTTACCTACTTATTTACATCTGATTTGCATTGTGAGAGAGAATGTCTTTACTGTGCACTGAGAGGAAATCCATGCCGGGTTTAGTGACGTTGAACATAAAATGCCAGTAAGTCAAACATCGTATGTTTTTCTTACAGAATTCTTCTGCCCCAACAGCTGAAGAAATTGATCCTGAGGTGAAAAATAATCCACGTTCATAACAAATTTTCAGAATTTTTCAAATGTAAGTTTTCAAATGAGGCAAAATAGTTTGTTTTCCTAACTTGTCCTTTTTTTTTGAAAAAAAAAGTTGGCTCGATACCTGAATCGCAACTACTGGGAGAAGAAGCAGGAAGAGGTTAGAAAGAGTCCCACTCCTTCGGCCCCAGTCTCTGTGGTGGAGTCTGTAACCCAGCCTATTGAAACTCAGACCACTCCTGTTGCAGTTGTAGAGGTAATTAATGGGGAAACGGCTTTGGGCTTCTTGCTTCGCAAGAATAAACGCAGCCAATAAACTCTGCCCCTTGTTTTATGTGAAGACCTCTGACCGAGTATCTGTCTTCCTTTTTGTGGTTCAGCAGCAGTACCAGAATGGAGAGTCCGAGGAAAACCACGACCAGTTTCTAAAGGCATTGCAGAACTCCGTGGTGACATTTGTGAACAGGATGAAGAGCAATCACATGCGTGGCCGCAGCATCACCAATGACACTGCCGTGCTGTCTTTGTTCCAGTCCATCAACAACATGCACCCTCAACTCTTGGAGCTGCTGAATCAGCTGGATGAGAAGCGCTGTGAGTACCAGAGGCCAGGGAGAGATCTCTGTTTCAAAATAGGGTGTTTTTTCATTTGTCCATGAGATGTGGGTCTCTCTGGCAAGACCATCTCTAATTATAAAGAGGGCAGTTACGAGTCAACCACATTACTATGGGTCTGGAGTCACACATAGGCCAGACTAGGTGAGGATAGCAGATTTCCCTTCCTGAAAGATATTGGTGAACCAGGTGGGTTTTATAGCTATCGACAATGCCTGGTTTTCATTGAATTCAGATTTTAGTAGGCCATATTGAAATTCAAGCCTGTATCCCCAGAACAGTAGCCTAGATTTTTGGATGACCAATCCAGTGATATTAGCACTCTGCCATTGCCTCCCCCAGGTTCCGTAGTACAAGTAGGTGAAAGGGCTAGAAAGGTTTGATAGTGGGCTGTGATAATGTCTAGTGGGAGCATAAACCATAAGACTTCGGACCAATTGTCCTGTCTTCATGCTTTCCCAATCAGCTGAGTTTCCTGCCTATCCACTATCCAATGGTCTGTCAGTGTGTTGGCAGAAATCCAGGAGCAGCCAATCTGACCGTGGATCCTGGCCATGGTATCCAGCAAGAAAGAGGCAAAAGTCTAATGAGACTTTTATCAAACTGCTGTAGGATGTGAAATTCTCACTGATTATCTCCTAATATTTACAATAGCTTCCTTAGTCTGTCACTCTGCTTGTGAAACCCTTCAAACCACAGCATGAATTAAAACACCAGTATTGGAGCTGGTTAGGATACTTCTGGTGACCAGATTGACTGTTCCCTTTTGTACTCTGGGTACTGATTAAAGGAGGGAGAGTGCAGTCCGAAATTGGCAGTCAATTTAGAGACCCCAGTTCTATGATCATAAGCTTTTAATTAGTTAGTTATTAATTCTGCTGTAAGATAATGATTTAAGGTATTTGATAAGATCCTTAGGAGAAATGAGGTTTGGGTTTAAACTTTTGAATGTGCGGTCTCAAAGGGGTGGTTGATTGAGGTGTAATAATGACGATCGAAAGAAAATCTGATGTAGACATGAAAGGAGAACACTTGGAAGGTAATGAGGAAAAGTTGACGTGCTCCACAAATCTGATGGCTCTGCCGAAGAGCTGATTTGGGCGCGTGTTCTGTGGAATCCAAAGGTGTCACTTTTGGAATAAAAACTCCATTCGAAAGCTCCAACACACAAGGATTCGGAAGATACTTTGATCAAAGCGATGCTTTTATTAAAATCTGTGATCAATGGTTGGCAAAACAAATGAACCATTAGTTGGTTTAGTTCAAGTGATTTTTATTGTTGTTGTTTTATTTCAGTGTATTACGAAGGTCTGCAGGACAAGCTGGCCCAGATCCGAGATGCACGCGGGGCACTGAATGCTTTACGCGAGGAACATTGTGAAAAGCTGCGGCGAGCTGCTGAGGAGGCTGAGCGCCAGCGCCAGATTCAGTTAGCACAGAAACTAGAGATCATGAGGCAAAAGAAGCAGGTGGGTGTGGGTGGGTGGGTGTGGGTGGGTGGGGGTGGGTGGGTGGGTGGGTGGGTGTGTGGTCTGAGAGACTGTTGACATTGTGGGGCTTTTGTTTAATATCCATTAAATAGCTGTCCTGTTTCCTACCTCGCTCATACCCAGACAGATTTATAAAGTTCCAAGGCCTCAAAGGATTAAATACTTGTATTGAAGGATCCTTCATTATTGTAATGTCTTTCATAGCACACAATATGTTGGTCATTTAGCCAATTTGGCCAGCTAATTTTGATACAGTGTGACGTGAACAGTGTGGGTTCAGTTCCTCCACTGGCTGAGATTGCCATGAAGGATGCTCCTTCTCGACCTCTCCCCTAATCTGAGACGTGGTGATCCTCCGGTTAAACCACCATCTCTGTCAGAGAGCAGCCCCTATAGTCTGGTGAGATCTGTATGGTGTATATGACTATCTTACTTTTTAATGTCACAAAGTACTTTACAATCATCATTGGACTCTATGTCAAAGGGAGAGATACGAGTGGTAATGTCACTGAACTGATAATCCAGAAGCCTAGGCAAATGCTGTGGGAGACATAGATTGAAATCCCACCATTACAACCAGTTGAATTTAATTTGAAATTGATGGCTAGACTCGATAATGATGACCATGACAGCATTCATCAATTGTTATTTAAAAAAAACCTCGCTTGCTCATTACTGTTCTTGGGAAGAAACTCATGCCTCATGTGGCTGACATATGATGCCAAACGCATAGCAATGTGATTGACTCTTAACTGCCTTCTGAAGTGACTGAACAAACCATTCCATTTGAGGGCAATTGGGGATGGGCAACAAATACCACTAATAGCCAAATTCCATGAAATGATAAAGGGAAAAAAAAATCTCAATAGCCAATTCCGCAGCAAAACCCATAAACAGCAGTGAGATAAATGACAAAATAGTTCGGTTTTGAAATGCTAGTTAAGAGATAAGTATTGGCCAAGAAATCCGGGCCAATAGTTCTGCTTCCAATACTGTTAGGGTCACCTCGTGGTTTCTAGGGAAGGTAAGACTGCCTCAGTTTAACATTGTAAAAGAGCCTGTGCGTGGGTAGAATTTACATTTCTCTTATTTTCCCAGTGAGTTACTTAATTCTCCAAAATTCTCGGAAGTGATATGCAATCAAGGCAGCTAGTTACAGAGATGGTGGGGTGACCTTCACATCTCATATGTTCCAATCCCCTCCCCAAAACACACGCGTGCGTGTACACACACCCCAGACTGCCCAAATCGACACACTGACTGAATATCTAGTTTGCTGTTAGAGATCTGTTCTGTGATATCTAACACATTGTACAAAATGCAGCAAAGCAATGCCTGAGACTTCAATTAATCTGACGCTCCTGTTTAACTTGAATCCTCCCTATTATTCTGCTTCTCTCCATGCCCCCTTCTAGCAGGGGTTTGTGTTTCCTAATGGCTCGCTTCAAAGCAGTGTCAGTCTTGAAATGAGTTCTGAACCAGTTGTTTTGTTGTGTCTCAGGAGTATCTGGAAATGCAGCGACAGCTTGCCATTCAGAGGCTGCAGGAACAGGAGAAGGAGCGGCAAATGCGCCTGGAGCAGCAGAAGCAAACCATTCAGATGCGAGCGCAGATGCCGGCTTTCCCACTGCCGTATGCACAGGTTAGAGTTCGCTGTATGAGTAAGTGTCCCGGTCAGGGGAGCGTGGTTGTAACTCAGTTGGGAGAGAGGGAATGTCCTGTAAGTGAGAGCAGAGTTTAGGCAAATGAATAAATTAGAATCAGTGTTGAGATTATGTTGTAGCCTTCTATTCTTAGAGTCATAGAGATGTACAGCATGGAAACAGACCCTTCAGTCCAACTTGTCCATGCCGACCAGATATCCCAACCCAATCTAGTCCCACCTGCCAACACCCGGCCCATATCCCTCCAAACCCTTCCTGTTCACATCTAAATTCTCTTAAATGTTGCAATTGTACCAGCCTCCAACACATCCTCTGGCAGCTCATCCCATACACGTACCACCCTCTGTGTGAAAAAGTTGCCCCTTAGGTCTCTTTTATAGTTTTCCCCTCTCACCCTAAACCTATGCCCTCTAGTTCTGGACTCCCCCACCCCAGGGAGAAGACTTTGTCTGTTTACCCTATCCATGCCCCTCATAATTGTATAAACCTCTATAAGGTCACCCCTCAGCCTCTTGACACTCCAGGGAAAACAGCCCCAGCCTATTCAACCTTTCCCATAAGCTCAAATCCTTCAACCCTGGAAACATCCTTGTAAGTCTTTTCTGAACCTTTTCAAGTTTCACAACATCTTTCTGATAGGAAGGAGACCAGAATTGCATGCAATATGCCAACAGTGGCCTCACCAATGTCCTGTACAGCCACAACATGACCTCCCAACTCCTGTATTCAGTACTCTGACCAATAAGGGAAAGCATGCCAAATACCTCCTTCACTATCCTATCTACCTACGACTCCACTTTCAAGGAGCTATGAACTTGCACTCCAAGGTCTCTTTGTTCAGCAACACTCCCAATTCGCTTGATTTTTGTTTTTGACACTGCTTATGCAGTTCTTAAGTATCACTTGTTTTGTTTTTATGTGGAGGATTAAAGAGTATTTGTAGGAAAGGGGTTATGACTGATGCACATAACCTGGTGCCCTGTTGTTTGTAACTTGCCTTTCTCCACATCTTATGCAGTTGTTCATCTGTATAATGATGGATTAACCTGTTCCACTCTTCAAAGAAACTAAACTTTAATAGGGAGCAACCTGTCTAAGTAATAGGTGTGCGAGTCCAACTGGATTTTAATTTAATCTGTGTCCAGATGCTATCTCAACTGCTTAAAGTTTGTTAGTTTGACAACTGATGTTGTAACTCCCTTGTGCCTTTGTGTTGGTCTTGTTTTGTGGATTTAGTTACTGCTTTTAGAAGGAAAACTAGGTTTTTACTTGTTCTATTTTGTTTTCAGTTTTGAGAGTTCTCTTTTTCGGTTATGTTCCAACGATTTGTCATAGTGCACCATGAAGTCTCCACGTGGTTGATATGCTGACTTATTGTGTGGTACTTATTGGACAAATCACTGCTCGAGATATTTAAGTAATTAAATTTCACAATCTACTCCTGTTTAATCCTAAATGTTCCTTCTGCCTAGCTCCAGTCCATGCCCCCTGCTAGTGGCGTTATGTATCAGCCCGCAGGTCCAACCAGCTTCCCTGGCACTTTCAGCCCAGCAGGCTCGGTGGAAGGATCTCCAATGCATTCTGTCTACATGAATCAGTCAGGACAGCCAGGCACTGGACCATATACCTCGATGCCAGTCTCTGGAGCAGGTGAGGTGCGGCTACTGAGTGGCCAAGCAAAGCACTCTGGGCACTGCTGCTTTGCATCAAACACTGGCTAAACACCGGGTGCTTGTTTTACATCCCACTATCTCATTCTTGTTGCAGCCATTCTGTGGGTTACCAGGGTCAGGATTATGACTCAGTTGTTATCGAGTGAGGATAGGAAAGTGGAGCTGAGATCACAACTAGGTCTGCACTGATCTTATTGAAAGGTATACAGAACAACCTAGAATTTCCAAACGAGACAGGCGGGGAGTATTTTGTTCGGATGACTGGTTGTTCAGATAACGTTTTTATGGGACCTTGAGATCATGCTCATATAATCTGAAAATTGGATAATTGATGAGTAGGATTCGAGGGCCAAATGGCCTCTGTATTCCCAAAATCAGTGATGCTGATACCTCTGTGATGTTCTTCCTCTGAAATACTTGTCTGGTGGACCATCAATAAAGACATATCATTAACAAATTCCTATTTGCAACAGTGACTGCTAATATTTCTGATACCGAGCACCAGCAGCATTGGTATAACAATGTAAATCGGGTTCATCCATAGAAAGGATGATCACTTAATTTTCAGTTGGATGTTGGAAGGATGTTTCCCCTTGTAAAACAGACTAGAACTAGGAGCCACAGTTTCACAATCAGGGGTCTCCCATTTAAACCTGAGATTAGGAGGAACGTGCTCTCTCAGAGGGCCGAGTCTTTGGAACTGTCTTCCCCAGAGAGTGGTGACAGTGGGGGCACTAAATACTTTGAAGGTAAAGGTAGCTAGAATCTTGACCAACAAGGGAGTTGATACTTCAGGTGTAGGTGTGTATGTGGAATTGGGGTCCAAATCTGAGCTGTCACAATCTTGGTGAATGAGCAGGTAGGATGATCGATCACCTCTTCCTAATCTGCGTGTCCCACAGTTATTTAGATATGATTTGATTTATTATTGTCACTTGTACCTAGGTAGACTGAAAAGTTTTGTTTTGCATGCACTACAGTCAGGTCAGTAAAGTACATAAGGGTAACAGAGCAGAGCGAGGAATACAATGTTAGAGCTGCAGAGAAGATGCACAAACAGCGAGATCAATGTTAAATTTAAAGTGTGAGAGGTCCTTTCAGAAATCCAGTAACAGCGGGGAAGAAGCTGCTCTTGAACCTGTTGGTACGTGTGTTTTAAGCTTTTGTATCTTCTGCCCGATGGAAGGGATTCTAAGCAGGGTGAGAGGGTTTTTGTTTTTATGTTGGCTACCTTCCTGAGGCAGCGAGAGTGTACATGGAGTCATTGGTGGCTTGCTTGATGATATGGGCTGTGTTCAAAACTCTTTGTTATTGTCTATTGCCAGTTACCTGAGAAGGTATGAAGTACCTTTAAGACCATTTGCTGCTACTGCAATTTATAACCAGTAGTTTGCTAGGTCATCTCCGATTAGTGGAACAGATTGGACTTTAAATGCACGTGGACCCGACAGGGTATAGCAACTGTTCCTTTGCCTGGTGCCACGATCAGAATGGTTTCACAACTTTAAAGTGATTGAATTAATAGCATAGTACCATAACCACTGAACTATCACATAGCAACACACTGTATTTGTATACTTTCAATGAAACATTCCAACATACTCATCAGAGCTTTATAAAACCACAAATCGACATCAAGTCGCATTAACACAGTAGGGACAGGTGGGCCAAAACTTAGTCAATTGTAGTTTTTGGGAGTTTCATAAAGAAGAGAGTGGGGTGAAGGGGTTTATTGAGATGCACAAGAGACCAGTGTTTGAGGAGCACTGGGGAATGGAGAGGTTACAAAGTTATGGAGGGATGAGGCCAGGGAAAGGATTTGAAACTCAGGAAAAAGAATTTTAAAATTGAGGTGTTGCCAAACTAGGAAACACTTATGTTAGTTATTTTAATCAGTCTGTTTGGACGTATTATAACAGACCTCTGAGGCACACAGTACCTGAACATGAGCCTTCGGACCCAGAGGTAGGGACGTTACCACTGTACCACAAGACCTTTTAGTTTGGGTTATCTGCTTTGGTTAAGTATTTGTGACAGTCTGATCCAGTGTGTTGAGAACAGCTCGGGCTATTCAGTTACTCCACATCCAATCACTTCACCCTCCAGCGTGTTCTTTGTTCAGCTGGATAATGTGTGTTACTGTTTTATCTGTTGTTTCTGTATTGTGTGTGTATTCATACATTTCCTGTGCACCTCAGATCCCAATATGGTGAATCCTTATATGTACCAGGCGGCAGCTCCAACCAGCCAGACCACTCAGCAAAGCCAGGGAGTGTCCACCACAAATACTGGGTATTCAAACTACCAACCAACTCCTACGCAGAGCTACCAGGCAAGTCTACATCCCGATCCTCTCGGCTGTAGACCCCAGTTGGGTTTAATTAACTGTGTGTGGTGTGCTGGAGAATGAGCTACTTTTTGGTGCTGGATTGAAGTGTTGGCACAGTGTCTCAAATCCAGCTGTCCAAAAACTGGTGATGTCTGATTGTTAGGTGTTCATCTCTTGTGAGATCTGTGTGAGCAGAGTAAGCATGGACCACAGAAGCCACTCTCTCTGGTTAGTTCCAAAGGATGGGAACAACAAGAGTTAGATCAGGAGATGTGGGAGTCAGCCGTTCAGCCCGTCAGGTTTGCTCTGCCATTCGGTCAGCCCGTGGCTGATCTGACAATCCTCAACTCCACCTCTCTGCCTTTTCCCCACAACCCTTGACACTCTTACTGATTAGAAATGTCTCTTGTCAACCTTGAATATGCTTAATGACCAACCTTGCCAGCCTTCTGCAGTAAAGAATTCCAGGGATTCACTCCCTTCTGAGAGAAGAAATGCCTCCTCATCTCTGTCCCAAATGGACAACCCCTTACTCTGACATTATAGCCTCTGGTCCTAGAGTCTCCCATAAAAGGAATTCACTGCAGCACTTAAAGACCCCCCCACCCCCCGGCCCTCCTGGGTCATGAAGCTGCCTTCCGTGATAGGATTACATCCGGACTCTCTCCATAAAGGTCTCCAGCCATGGAAACTTATAGTCAGAGTAACAAACCTGGGTCTATTCATTTCTTTCAACAAAATCTGGGATCTGCCAGGATTTATTTTCCGCCAAATCCCAGTGGATGGATCACAGGAGTGGAGCACAGTAACACTGAGCCTCCAGCATTGCTTCTTCAGAATTCCAGATCATATTTCCGTCCTGTGCTATCCACCTTCCGAGTTGGACTGAAGGATCTGTTTCTGTGCTGTATATCTCTATGACTCCAATAACCGGATTCCAAAATCAGAAAATCCAGCACAGCCTCCGTCCTGAGCACGCCAGATTTTGGTTTCACTTTGATCAATTTTGCCTTCATATTTTTATCCCAGCGTTCTGAACTAAATGCCAGATTCTTCCCCTGCCCCACCCAAAGTTTGGCCCCTCTCTGTATATCTAGGCAGCTAACTCTGTCTCTTTGGATCCCCTGATGGGTGCCACTCACTCTTGCACTCTCTCCTGCAGGTCTTTCCTCTCGCTTTCTCACCCCTCACACTCTCACACTCCTCGTTCTTGCACACTGTCCCTCATTCTCTGAGATTTCCTTCGAGTCTCCTGGTATTGTCTGTTTCGGTGACATTTCCTTGTAATTCTGCAGCCCTGTATATGATATTCTCACTGCACCCACTGTCTGAAGAGGGTTAAGGTTGTTCAGGTTATTGGTTATTGTCACCTGCGCTTGTTAGGTGCAATGTACTGAAGGCTCAGTTTTGTTCTATTGTGACTAGTGTTTGACCTCCAGAACATGTTGTGATTTTGAACAGTATTGGGTGTTGGAGAATAGGCTGTCCTCTGTATCATGGCAAGCGAATGCTGAGCTATGGAGCAACATGCCATCCATTGCGCAGTGAAGTGTGAAGGATACACTGGCGGTTTGTGAGAGGAGGGTGACCTTTTTGGTGTACTTGGTAGGAATTTCATTCTTGATGTTTGGGTTGGCTCAATGCAGTTGCTAATTCTGCACTGTCAGCTAATTTGGCCTTGCTGGTCTTCAGCAATCAGGTTCAATGACCTACCACCTCCTTGAACACTGTCCGGTCCCCTCTGCTGAACAACAAGTGTGAAACTTACTTGGACCACCTTCTCCCCCAACAGTCAAATAACTGACAAATATTCACCACTTGGCTGCATGACCAGCACTGATATAAAAGCTACCAACCAGCCCCTCCACAGGCTGAACAGACAAGTTGCTGCAACTTTTTGGTGTGTGGATCCTGATTTCTCTTAAATGTTTTTGCATTTAGGAGATGTGCTCTGGGCAATAAGAGCTTCACCTCCATGGGGGCTCAGTGTCTGACAGGAGAGTAGAGGAGTCGAATTGTGTTGATTAACCAATTACTTTGATTGTGTGTGTGTGTGTGTGTGTGTGTGTGTGTGAGAGAGAGAGAGAGAGGGTCAGGGGCCTATTCAGGCTTGTCAGAGCCCGTACATGTGCGTGTGTGTGTTGGAGGCCAATTCATACTCTGCCAATGTCAGAGCTCACGTGTGTGTGTGTGTGTGTGTGTGTGAGAGAGAGAGAGTGAGTGTGAGGGGACCCATTAGGGTTCTGTGCCTATGTCAGAGCTCATACATGTATGTGTGTGTGCTGGGGGCCCATTCATACTCCATACTAATGTGAGAGCTCGTGTGTGTGTGTGTGTGTGTAATGGGATTGGCCTGGCTGTGTATGTGTGGAAGGGAATGCGTACATGTTTACATATACAAGCTGTTCTCCTTCTGTGGCCGCTCACTCTGAATCTTCTGTTGCAGAATGTGGTTTCCCAGGCACAGGGCGGAACACTTTCCCAACCTCCGCAGTCAGGAGGATTGGGCTACATGGGATCCCAGTCTGTCCCAATGGGTTACCAGACATATAACATGCAGGTAGGCTGTACTACTGCTTATCTTACTAATCACTGTGCTATGAGACCATCTAAAGTTTGATTACTGAATGATCAACAGTTCTGAGGTTAGAGAGATCATCAGTGAAACAGTTCGCAATCCTTCAGAAATTCAATATCTCCCATCCTAAAGCACATAAAATGAATCTGTTTTCTGAAGTCAAAGTTTTGTATCTACCGACTTTTATATTTCAAAAAGACATTGTTCTTTAGTGTGATTTAACTGGATTAATGAACTAAGCCAGAAAAGAAATGACTGTTTAGCTCTTTGATTCATCCTATGAAGAGAGACTGGCATTTATTGTGAATGTATGGCTTGATATTTTATTCTATCTCTGCTTTGTTTTGTACGGTAAATACTCACACTGTTGCTCCAACAGAATATGATGTCTACTCTCCCAGCTCAGGATCCTGCCATGAGCAACTTACCTCCACAACAGTCTTACCTCCCAGCACAGCAGCCCATGTATCAGCAGGTAGGTAGTGAACCAGGATTTCTGTAGGGATCCAGGCTTCAGCAATTCAGTCACTGGTTTTTACAAACTGGTTTGCCTTCAGGGGAGAGTGGGGTGGGTTTGGGGATCCTGCATTTTGTAAATGGACTGCTTTCCAAATTTGAGTTCTCTGCTTTGATAGACCATGAATGTAACTGTTAGACTAATGCACCAAGTTCTGATGTTGCTGTTGTGTTGCATGCTAACTGGTGTCTTACTGAGCTCCTAAAATGAACCGAGAGGAAATAGAGCACAACTCCCTACTACCGGGTTTTGGGGAGGGAGGAGGTGGTGTTTGTGAATAGCAAGCAGCAACAAGATAATGATCGCTATCTGTTTTGATGCTGGTTGAGGGATAAGTACCAGTCTGGTTGCTGCTCCTCTTTGATAAGTCCCATGGGATCTTTTGCATTTACTTGAGATAACAGGCAGGCCTTGATTTAACTTCATATCTGAAAATCGGCGCCTCAAGCAATGCAGCAGTCCCTCCATACTGCACTGGAGGGTCAATCTGGATTATATTCTGAATTCCCTCTGAGCTGCCACCTCACAGTTTGGTGTGAAGTAAAAGTGTTGAGTCTGAAAAAAATCACGTCTGCACTGAGAATTCAAGAGCGATAAAGGGTGGTTACTCATGGGAACAGTTTCTGTCTGGTTTTCTGCAGCTCCTGTCAGGGTGGTCAGGGACCGAGCCAGAGGCCTGAAGCACAAAATGGGGAGCAGTTGTTGTCAACCAATGTTTTTAACTCTTCTGTTCCCTTAATTTGCAGATGGCACCCCCTGGAGGAGCACCACCGCAGCAGCAGCCGCAACAGCCACAACAACAGATCCAGCAGCAGCAGCAGCAGGCTGGCTCAGAGGCACAGCTCATCTCGTTTGACTAACATCTCTCCAGAGGAGCTGGGGGTGACAGTCACCCTCACACCAGGAGGTGCAGGTTGCCAGTCAATTATTGGAGGGGAGTGAAGAAAGAAATTGGGAGTGTATGCTACCAATGGCTGGGTTAACATTTCAAATAGACGCTGGCTTTCTTAAAGTTCTGATCTTCTGTGAAAGGCTCACATGGACTTGGCTACTGACCAGAAATATCTAATTCCGCTCTGTGCCACCTTGGTGCAAATGGTTGCGTGTGAGAGTGTGTTGAAAAGGACACTACAGGTGATCTTCAAGGCAGTAAACTTAAGTCGAATGTTCATGGTTGCAATGCCATAACTGGAGGTTGATGCTAACCTTGCATGTTGAACCGTGAGGAGTTTTGTGAGAGCGCAGACAGGTGTTTGGATGGGATTTTCTCTTTCTTTTCTTCACCCGTCACGTTTTAAATCAAAAGTGGCTGTGCACTCTTGTTTTACGTTTGAGTCTTGGGCCATATGAGCGGTTAGATGAGTAATGTGAACAGTGAAAGTGTTTGGATGTTTCCTCCTTATTTAATTTTCTTAGCTCTTTGGAACCATATTGTTGATCAGCTGATGAGATAACTTCCTGTGACAGGCTGCCTCTCCTGTCTCTCCTCCCCCTTTGCCTCCCAACACGTGTGAACACATGCGAGTGTGCACACACAAACACAAACACACGTGCACAAAATCTTTCCTCCCCCTTCCTCTTGAAGCTGCTGAAATGTACCTCTGTGGGTCCCGTCTGTCCCCTCACCACAAACTCCGTCACTTCTTGCAGATCTAGGGACACTCTCCCAGGAGACATCAGATAGAGACTCTGTCTGTACTTTCAGATACTCATGAAACAATCCCAGAAGACTATTTCAGGCAAGGGCAGGGGACTTCTCTCCAGTATCCTAGCTGGTATTCATCTCCTAGCAGACATTACAGCAACAGATGATCTGATCAGTTGTCTCTGTGCTGTGTGTGAGTGCTCACTGTTTGCACATTGGCTGCTACCTTTCCTACACTAACGCTGTGATTAAATTTCAGGAAACTTTGTTTGCTGTGTCCTGAGTCTATGAATGGCACTGTTTAAACACAGGCCCTTTTTTCTCCCAGGAGTGGCTTTGGTGGAAAGTATAATTGGACACTGGGTGCAACACTGGTCACAACTTTCTATCTTCTCACCTGAATTAGACTCCAAGGTTGGGGGACTGGGTGTCTCGCAACAGTTCTCACCTGGCATCTACACAATAACTTCATCGTTAGAGAGCAGAGCATGACTTTGAATTTCTATCCTCTGCTACTGTCTAGTCACGGTGTACTGCAGCAATGCTCACAAGTGGACTTCCCTAGCTTTCTGTGCCTGATGTCAGACTAAGCAGAAGGGAAGTACCAGATAGCTAAGAGTTACCTTTTTGATTAACAAGCCTGAGAGTGTACCTGGGAGGAAGTAGGGACTTGGGTGTGACTGAGCAGAGGGACTCCCTCCCTGGGTAGGTGTCACCTCTGATTGAGTTGCAGCTTCTGTGTCCGGACATGGGTACATTAGCCACTCCCCACTCTTGCTCCATGAATCCAGTGGAACTGGTCCCAGTATCCCACTCCAGCCCCCTTTTCTTTTTAAGTCCCTGTTTGCTGAGTGCTGTTGTCTGTCAACTGTTATCTGTTGTCCTGGTAAAACAAGTCACACTCTTGTTTAGACCAGTGAGGATTAGCTGCCCCAATGAGTTTACCACTGAGCTGCTGACTGGAATTCAGAGAAAGCCAGTGGAATCATTTAGGGATAGCACGGCCTGTACAAAACTCTTGGTTATTTCTTCAAATGATAGTACGTTGAATAAAATTAAAAGGTGTACAAACATTGGGAAGCCTCCTGGAGGCTCTGTGTATGAAACTGCCTTTACTTCTCAGTTATTGGTTACCCCTTTCCCTCAGTTTGTGGAAAAACCTTTAAAATGTTGGGTAGGGGGTGGTGGCGTGGAAGGACAAGGCTGAGCCGCCATGACAGTTGGTACAAATTAATTTTTAATAAGAACAAAGGTTCTGATTGCACACTTTAAACTGTAGCTCAGTTGTCTGAGTGGACTACAGGCCCAGCTTGAACTGTGCAGATTGCACATTTTGATTAGGAACCCTAATCACACTCTGGTTTTAAGTGACAGGTGGACATTGCAATATGGAGATAAACTGCTTGCTGACCTCAACTACACACCGCTCTCAGACGCTGGAGTCACAGGCACTCTGCCGTGGAAAGTTACTGTCCTCCATGAACTGTTGCTGCACTATAATGGAACTCAATATAGTTGACCTTAACCAGTAACCATCATCAATCTAGCAGATTATATATATATATAGTGTAGTCACTCTCAGTTGTATATGCGTGTTCATTGGAACATAAACAAATGTCTAATTTAAAAAGGCTCATCTTCATAAATAGGGCTGCATGTTTAAATTTAATTGTCTATTCATTTGCAGTATAATATTGTATGGGATAATTTGCATTGTTGTGGCTTGGGTAAAGGGGTACAGGTTTATCCTATCTTTATCCTGGTGTCAGTAAGACGCTGAGCACGCATGTTCTGTTATACTATAAATGAATGTGTCTCTATTCTTCTGTACTTTTTCCTTAATACAACACTGTTCTGCTTTCTCCACTGTTTCAGCTGATTTTGAAACCATATTTAATAAATGTTTTTTCCTCTTCATGTCATTCACTTCCACGGACTTGGTGTGTGCTTTAATGGAGAGTTAAGACACCATGAGTTGTGATGATCTGGAAGGTATTGCTTGAAATGGTAATGGAAGAGCATTCTTGCCAAGCGCATCAGGTTAAACACCATCAGAGAAAGTTGTGTGTATCTATGGGCGAGGGCTGTGGAACAGATAGCTTTCACAGAACCTGCAATGGGCTGATGGGCTGAATGGCCACTTCCTGCTTTTCCACAATTCCATGGTTCTCTGGTTGACATCCTACCGCAAGACACATCCATCAAACCAGATGTCTGTCCCTTGTGATAGTGTCCCTACCTCTGGGCCAGACTCTGTTCAAGTCCTTCTCGCCCTAGACGTGTCATATGTCTGACCGCTCAATTAAAAATATCGGAAAGGTGGCTAATAGGATCAACAGGTGAGATGGAGGGTGAGGTCAGAATAATGGGACTCAGTGCTACAGCTGGATGCTGGAGACACTGTTGATTAGTTGGAACTATAACACCGCATGAACGGGAAGGCCAGCTTTGTCTCAGTCTGTTTTAAAATAAGATTGCACCAATACATACTAGAAGGCTTGAAACAAGTTGTGATTATTGTAAAATTTACAGAAAAGAAAAACAAGCTTTTTTTAATATAATCTTACCTGAATGTAGGTTCTTCTGAAATGTAGCCCATGCTAAGCAGGAATTGCTGAGCAGCTGCCATTTGGTTCATGGAGTTAGATAAAGATGGGATTGAGGAGACTCCTGTGGAGCCAAAATTGAACCAACTGGTTTGTTACTGTGCTGGGATCTGTGACCTCCAAACACCTAGAGAGTCATCTCTGGGGTGAACAAATTTTGAACAATGCTGCAAGGCACAGAATTTAAATTCTATTTGACTCTCTGCCCACTTCTTTTTGAAACCACAGTATATTTTTCATGCTTTCCTCTCCCAGTTTTCACTTCATTAATTATTCCTGATTCCACTGAGCATGCAGTCTCATGCGTGCACTTTGGAGAACACCTAGAGCTTGTACATTCTGCACTTCGTGCTAGAGTTTAAAGCAACAGATGCCTCTGATGAAGCTTTCATAGCTTTTCTGTGTTCTGGCTACCACCCTTCAATATAGCCATCGGGCAAGAACCTGTTCCAAAACAGGATTTGTACTTTGAATCTCATGTTTGTGGAAAGGAATATTAGTCGTAAAGTTTGTCCTCTTGCAATAACAATCTGTTTAAGGTCAGTACCTAAAACTTGGGAGCAGAAATAGTGTAGTTGGCCCTTCAAACCTGTAACACCATTCAGTAAGATCATGGCTAGTCTGGTTTTTTTTTCGACTCCATTTTGTTCCCTGCACCCCAGAAAGTTGGGGCTGTGTTTTCTAATAAAAATTCTAAATTGTTATTGAATAAATTTTAAGGGCACAATTTCTACTACTTTCTAAGAAGATGCATTCCAGAGAAGAAATGTTCTCCTTATCTACCTTACAAGGGAGACTTCTTAGAGTTATAGTCATAGAGTTGTACAGCACAAAAACAGACCGTTGTATTCAACTCATCCATGCTGACCAGATATCCCAACCCAATCTAGTCCATTTGTCAGCACTTGGCCTATATCCCCATCCAGATGCCTTTTAAATGTTGTAATTGTACCAGCCTCCACCATTTCCTCTGGCAGCTCATTCCATACACACACCACCCTCTGCGTGAAAAGTTGCCCCTTTGGTCACTTTTATATCTTTCCCTTCTCACCTTAAAGCTATGCTCTCTAGTTCTGGACTTCCCCCCCCCCCCCATCCCAGGAAAAAGACTTTGTCTATTTATCCTAACCGTGCCCCTCATGATTTTATACACTTCTATGAGGTCACCCCTCAGCCTTCGACACTCCAGGGAGAACAGCCCCAGCCTATTTAGTCTCTCCCTACAGCCAAATACTCCAACCCTGGCAACATCCTTGTAGATCTTTTCTGAACCCTTTCAGTGGATAAATCTGCTAAGATTTGCTTTCCCAAAATGCAGCACCTTATTCTTAAACTATGACTCTAGTTTTAGCCTGGGAGAAAGTGAGGACTGGAGATCAGAGCTGAAAAATGTGTTGCTGGAAAAGCGCAGCAGGTCAGGCAGCATCTAAGGAGCAGAGGAATCGACGTTTCGGGCATAAGCCCTTCTTCAGGATTCCTGAAGAAGGGCTTATGCCCGAAACGTCGATTCCCCTGCTCCTTAGATGCTGCCTGACCTGCTGCGCTTTTCCAGCAACACATTTTTCAGCTCTAGTTTTAGCCTACCCATTGGAATAAACATCCTCTAGGTCTCCACTCATCTCAGGATCAAATATTTCAATAGGATTGCATCTCATTCTTCTAAACTCTAGTGGATACCAGTCTAAACTGTTCAACCTTTCTTCACAAAATAAGACCTTTATCCCTGGACTGTGATGAGTGAACCTTCTGCAGAGAAGTTTTGGTTTTTAAATAAGGAAACCAAAACTGTACTTGGTACTGAAGATGTGGTTTTGCCTGTGTCCTGTAAAGTTGCAGTAAGACTTCCCTACTTTTATGTTACATTGCCCCTTATAATAAATGGGAACATTCCATTTGCTTTCCTAATTACTTGCTCTGTATGCATACCAAACCTTTTGAGATTCTGTACCAGAATGTCCAGATCCCTCTGTGCTGCAAAGCCCTCTCCATCTAAATAGTAAACATCTTTCTTATTCTTTGTGCCAAATGGACAAGTGGACAGTTATCAAAATTATACTACCAAATTTTTGCCCACTCACTTAACCTGTCTATATTTGCAGACTCTCCTTCAGCTTGAAAATGATTACAAGTCGTCAAAGTAGTCCCTTCCATCCACTGTGAATGTTACATGGTCAATAAAACTACTACATCCGTTTAGTATGCTTTCCCTTTCCAAAGCCATGATGCATTGTGATTTAATTATACTGTTGCAACAGCCCGCACCTTTCAAAGACAGGTTTTAAGCTAACTGGCCCTTTGGTTTCTTGCTTTCAGCCTTGTTTATTCTCCCAAATTAAAGTGCAAGACTTGCTACTTTGCAATGCTCTAGGATTTTCCTGGAATCTAAGGAATTTTGGAAGATTACAACAAAGATATCGGTTTGTTCCATCACTTCTTGTAAGACACTAAGATGCAGCATCTGATTCTGGGGTTTTGCCAGTCTTTAGTGCCAATAGTTTGGCTTGCACTTTTCCCCTGACAATAGTGAGTGTTTTCAATTATACTAGGGAAATTTTCAAAGTCTTCTGCCATTTCTTCACTTTTCATTATTAATTCCTCAAATTCTCTCTTTTACAATGCTGACACCAGCTTTAGTTTTTCCTTTCCTATTGAAATGCCAATAAAAACTCTGCATGATATATCATGAATGATCTGATGAAGGGCTTTTTCCCCGAAACTTCGATTTTCCTGCTCCTCGGATGCTGCCTGACCTGCTGTGCTTTTCCAACGCTACTCTAATCTAGACTTTGATTTCCAGCATCTGCAGTACCCACTTCTGCCTGTATCATAAATGAGTTTGAGTTTTAGCCAAATTCTGAGGGCACTTCCTGCAGCAGGGAGAGAGCATCAATCCATTAATGCTGCAAGGAGAGAGCATCAATCCATTAATGCTGCAGGGAGAGAGCATCAATCCATTAATGCTGCAGGAAAGCCCTTAAAGACTTTTTTTTAATTTCAAAAATATAGTTTATTCATAAAATATTTTGATGATCTGTACAATTGGTCATGCCATACATCTGTAAATATTCAATTTCTTGGTATATAGAGACAGAGTAATCATTCATATATACAGGTCTGTACCATTACATATTTAGCTGAGGCGTCAGCAGAGCCCAAATGACTGCGTGGGCCCCTTGTTCTTCTTAGGCAGGTCTTTCCCCACTGCGCCTTGACGGCAGCTGCCCCAAGCTTCAGCGCGTCCCTCAACACGTAGTCCTGGAGCTTGGAATGTGCCAGTCTGCAACACTCAGTCGGGGTCAACTCCTTCAGCTGGAAGATCAACAGGTTTCGGACTTCACCGAGTTGATGATCCTCCAGGCACAGTTGATGTTCGTCTCGGTGTGTGTCCCGGGGAACAGACCGTAGAGCACGGAGTCCCACGTCATGGCGCTGCTCGGGACGAACCTTGACAAACACCACTGCATTCCTCTCCAGACTTCTTCTGCGTAGGCACATTCCAGGAGGAGGTGTGTGACAGTCTCGCTCCCCCCCGCAGCTGCTTCGAGGGCAGCGTGCGGTGCGGCTGAGAGTCCGGGCGTGCATGAAGGATCTCACAGGCAGAGCCCTTCTCAGCACCAGCCAAGCCATGTCTTGGTGCTTGCTGGAAAGTTCTGGCGATGAGGCATTCTGCCAAATGGCTTTGACAGTCTGCTCAGGGAACCGGTCGACAGGATCCGCCCTCTCCTTTTCCCGAAGGGTCTCAAGGATACTACGTGCTGACCACTTCCTGATGGACTTGTGGTCAAAGGTGTTTTTCTTCATAAACTTCTCCACGAAGGACAGGTGATACAGAACGGTCCAACTACTCGGAGCGTTCTGCGGCAGTGAGGCCAGGCCCATCCTTCACAACACCGGGGACAGGTAGAACCTCAGTACGTAGTGACACTTGGTGTTTGCGTACCGGGGATCCACGCACAGCTTGATGCAGCCACACACAAAGGTGGCCATCAGAGTGAGGGTGGCATTGGGTGTATTTTTTCCCCTGTTGCCCAGATCTTTGTACAGCGAGTCCCTTCGGACCCGGTCCATCTTTGATCTCCATATAAATTAGAAGATGGCCCGGGTGCCTACAGAGGCACAGGTTCTGGGAATAGGCCAGACCTGTGCCACATATAACAGCAATGACAGTGCCTCACGCCTGATGACCAGGTTTTTCCCCACGATGGAGAGCGATCGTAGCTTCCATCTGCCCAGTTTCTGCCTCACTTTGCTGATACACTCCTCCCAAGACTTGGCGCACTCTCCAGCCCCCCCGAACCAAATACTCAACACCTTCAGGTGGTCGGTCCTGACGGTGAAGGGGATAGAGGATTGGTCGGCCCAGTTCCCGAAGAGCATGGCCTCGCTCTTGCCTCGGTTTACCTTGGCCCCCGATGCCCGTTTGAACTGGTCACAGATGCACATGAGTCTGCGCACGGACAGCGGATCCGAGCAGAAAACGGCAACGTCATCCATGTACAGGGAGGCCTTAACCTGCAGGCCCCCGCTGCCAGGAATAGTCAGCCCTCTTAGGCTCACATCCTTCTTGATGGACTCGGCAAATGGCTCTATGCAGAACACAAACAAGGCAGGAGAGAGAGGGCAGCCCTGCCTGACTCCAGATCTGGCTGGGAAGCTATCTGATTCCCACCCATTGATTGAGACTGCACTGACAATGTCGGTGTACAGCAGTCTGATCCAATTGCAGATTCCCTCCCCAAAGCCCATTTTGGAGAGAACATCTCTCATATACCTGTGTGATATCCTGTCAAAGGCTTTCTCCTGGTCCAGACTGATCAGGCAGGTGTCCAACCCTCTGTCCTGCACGTAGGTGATCGTATCCCCGAGGAGTGCGAGACACTCAGCGATCTTCCTGCCTGGTACAGCACAGGTTTGGTCAGGGTGAATCACTGACCCCAGTTGGCGATTACCTTTGACAGAATTTTGTAATCTGCATTCAACAGTGAGATCGGTCTCCAATTTCTGAGTTCCTCCCTCTCCCCCTTCTGCTTGTAGATGAGGGTGATGATGCCTTTCCTCATGGATTCACTCATGGTACCTGCCCGAAGCATACTGACATACACCTCCAGCAGGTCCTGGCCAATCAAGTCCCATAGAGCAGAATAGAGCTCGACCGGTAGGCCGTCACTTCCGGGAGTTTTATTCTTTTTGAAGGACTCGAGGATCTCGGTCAGCTCATCCAGAGATAGCGGCTGGCGTCTAAGACCTCCGTGATAGAGGACAGGAACGATTAGGAGGCTGCGCAGTCGGTTGGCTTCATATCATACAGACTGGCGTAGAAGGATTTGCTGATCCTCATGACATCAGCCTGAGTTCACGTTATCGAGCCATCTTCATCCTTCAGGCTGCTGAGCACGGAGCTCTCTTTGTGCACCTTCTGGAAGAAGAAATGTGAGCACGTCTCATCCTGCTGAACCGAGCGGACCCTGGACCGGAAGATTATCTTGGAGGTTTCCAAGGCAAAGAGCGAGGCTCGCTGACCCTTCACCTCCTTGAGGTCCTCCATGACATTGACCCCCATCATCTGCAGCAGGAGCAGGTTCTGCATACTTTGCTGGAGCTGGGACAGTTTTCCCCGCCTCTCTCTCACCACCTGAACACCTTTGAGGATGAAGAACCTCTTGATGTTCCCTTTTACTGTTTCCCACCAGTCCGCTGGGGACTCAAAGAGGGGCTTCACGGTTCTCCAACCTGCGTAGTCCCTCTTGAGCTCCTCAATGTTTCCCGGGGTCAACAGCTTTGTGTTCAGCTTCCACGTTCCCTTACCAGCCCGCTGCTCGTCCTGTAGGTGACAGTCGACCAGCAGGAGGCAGTGGTCAGAGAAGAAGACGTCGGTGGATCTGACTTGAGAGCGTCAGGCACACAAACAGGTTATCTATCCTTGAGCGGATAGACCCGTCTGCCCGCGACCAGGTGTATCTATGCTGCACACTGTCTGTAGGGGTGCTGAAGACATCGTGCAGTTTAGCATCTTTTGCTATGTCCATCAGGGCTCTGGAGGAAAGACCTTAAAGGGTTATGTCCTTGAGATACTCCCTGTATCATTAATGAAGCAGAGTATTAGACCTACTAATGCTGTAGGGAGATACTTCAAGGACAGTAATACTGCAGGGTATGAGCCCCATTAATGTCCCTGAGGCTCCTCCCTGCAACATTAATAGGTCTCATGCTTTGTAGCATTCAGATCTGATTCTTGTCAATAAAGTTATATTGCATCCTGGCAGCGCGGTGGCTGTGATTGGTCAGGGTGTCAATAAAGTTGAATTGAATGCTGGCGGCGCGGTGCCTGCTGGGTAGGTCACGGCCTAGAGGTGACAGTGCCCCACCCCCTCTGGCCGCCGCCATTGCTCCATGTGGGAGCCGGCAGCTCGGAGGAGGTGACCATCGGCCCGCGGGGGGAGATGTTAGCGGCTCTGGGGAGAGGGACCGGGACAGCCTGGGGCCTAGTCAGGTACAGGACCGGGGATTGGAGGGGGGAGAGTGGCTGGGGACTCGGGGACAGCGTCCCACTTCAGACCCCCACCCCCCTCCCTCCTTCACCCCCCCCACCCCCCCTCCCTCCTTCACCCCCCCCCACCCTCCCCCTCCTTCCTTCACCCCCCCCACCCCCCCTCCCTCCTTCACCCCCCCCACCCCCCCTCCCTCCTTCACCCCCCCCCACCCCCCTCCCTACCCCCCTCCCTCCTTCACCCCCCCCACCCCCCTCCCTCCTTCACCCCCCCCCACCCCCCTCCCTACCCCCCTCCCTCCTTCACCCCCCCCACCCCCCCCCCCTCCTTCACCCCCCCCACCCCCCCTCCCTCCTTCACCCCCCCACCCCCCCTCCCTCCTTCACCCCCCCCACCCCCCCTCCCTCCTTCACACCCCCCCCACCCCCCTCCCTCCTTCACCCCCCCACCCCCCCTCCTTCCTTCACCCCCCCCACCCCCCTCCTTCCTTCACCCCCCCCACCCCCCTCCCTCCTTCACCCCCCCCAACCCCCCTCCCTCCTTCACCCCCCCCACCCCCCTCCCTCCTTCACCCCCCCCCCACCCCCCCCTCCCTCCTTCACCCCCCCCACCCCCCTCCCTCCTTCACCCCCCCCCACCCCCTCCCTCCTTCACCCCCCCCCACCCCCCTCCCTCCTTCACCCCCCCCCACCCCCCTCCCTCCTTCACCCCCCCCACCCCCCTCCCTCCTTCACCCCCCCCACCCCCCTCCTTCCTTCACCCCCCCCACCCCCCTCCCTCCTTCACCCCCCCACCCCCCCTCCTTCCTTCACACCCCCCCACCCCCCTCCCTCCTTCACCCCCCCACCCCCCTCCCTCCTTCACCCCCCCCACCCCCCTCCCTCCTTCACCCCCCCCACCCCCCTCCCTCCTTCACCCCCCCCCACCCCCCTCCCTCCTTCACCCCCCCCACCCCCCTCCTTCCTTCACACCCCCCCTCCTTCCTTCACACCCCCCCCACCGCCCCTCCTTCCTTCACACCCCCCCACCCCCCCTCCTTCCTTCACACCCCCCCACCCCCCCCTCCTTCCTTCACACCCCCCCACCCCCCCTCCCTCCTTCACCCCCCCCACCCCCCCCCTCCCTCCTTCACCCCCCCCACCCCCCCCTCCCTCCTTCACCCCCCCCACCCCCCCCTCCCTCCTTCACCCCCCCCACCCCCTCCTTCCTTCCTTCAGCCCCCACCCCCTCCTCCCTCCCTCCTTCACCCCCCCCTTTCACCCCCCACCCCCTCCTTCACCCCCCCCACCCCCTCCTTCACCCCCCCACCCCCTCCTTCACCCCCCCTTTCACCCCCCCCCCCCCCCACCCCCACCCCCTCCTTCCTTACTGGATAAAAACAAATTACTGCAGATGCTGGAATCTGAAACCGAAAGAGAAAATGTTGGAAAATCTCAGCAGGTCTGGCAGCATCTGTAAGGAGAGAAAAGAGCTGACGTTTTGAGTCTAACTGACCCTTTGTCAAAGCTCTTTTTGCAGCAGAGGCGAAGGAGCTGAGAGAAAGGGATAGAATCCTTACAGGACGTAGGGTGAGAAGAGCTGTGGTCCAGATAGCTGTGGTAGTCAGTGGGCTTATGATGGATATTAGTGGATTGACTGTTGCCGGAAATGGAGACAGAAAGGTCAAGGAAAGGAAGGCAAGTGTCGGAGATGAACCAGGTGAAGGTGATGGAGGGATGGAAACGAAGCAAAGTTTATGAATTTTTCCAGGTCAGGATGAGAGCATGACGCCGCACCGAAATAGTCATCGATGTACCGATAAAGCAGTTATGGGAGGGGACCCAGGTAGGCCTGGGACAAGGAATGTTCCACATACCCCATGAGAAGGCAGGTATAGCTTTGACAAAGGGTCAGTTAGACTCGAAATGTCAGCTCTTTTCTCTCCTTACAGATGCTGCCAGACCGGCTGAGATTTTCAAACATTTTCTCTTTTGGATGCAAGGTCTCCCAGTTGGCACTATCTGGGTGGTGAGTTTAGCCTCTGCCATTACTGTGGCAGCAAATACATTCATATAAAAGAAACCTCCGTCTTGACTGCACCACTGATAGTTAGCTCAGTTGGCTGGATGGCTGGTTTGTGAGGTGGAGTGGTGTCAACAGTGTGGGTTCAATTCCCGCTTCAGTTGAAGGTCCCATGAAAGGTCCTACCTCCCCAGCCTCTATCCTCCCCTGCGCCACGGTGACCCTCAGATTAAAATCCTGACTGGTCAACGCATTCTGATTAGAGATCAGCCTGGGACGTTTGCTGCAACTGTAACTTTTCAACCAGTGTAGTGTTGAACCAGTGGGTATATACTCACAAACACCACAAAGTGTATTACCAGTGATTTCAGCGCTGAGTATGTTGGAGACAGCTATAGCCCTCACTCCAGCAGAGTGGGTATGTGCAGACCACTGTTCCTAGGTTTCCTCATTGCACTGTTTTCCCAAAGCTCCATGTAAATTTGCTGTCCACTTTACTCTGTGTGATAGCCGCAGGTGATGACGGCCTGGCCATTTTTACACAAATTCTGGGGAAATTACTCCTCGGGGACCAGCTCCAAAGAAACAGCTAATGTCTTAAGGCCTCAGTACACCGATATCTCCATTTGAATTCCATGTTTCTATCCGATCTTTTGACAGGAGAGAGTTGCGAACATTCTGTGCACTACGTGCCCTGAGGACCAGTGCCTGCAATCATGACAGCCTGGCAACACCACCCCTCGACACCGCCCCCAAAGAATACTCACCAAAGATAAAGCAGCTGGTACAGGAAATCGCGAGCTTGACCCTTCTGGAAATCGCTGACTTAAATGAACTGCTTAAGGTACGTTTACAGAAAGGATCTCCCTTTGTCTGGAGGTTGAAAACATTGTGTCGATACAAGAGTAGAGCAGGCTGGGATGTTGACAAGGGGCTCGTAGGCAGTCCTGCCACCAGCTGGCTCCTCAATCCTGGGGCAAGAGAAACTGGGAGATCTCCCAATGCCAGTCCCGGCCCTGGGGAGAACCACAACTCTGTCTTGGAGTCAGAATGTTGTGAGTTCCTCCCACTCCTGAGCACTTGAGCAGGAAGACTGTCCAGTGCAGTACTAGGGAAGGTATGGCACTGTTATTTGAGAGGGGCTACAACCACATCAGTGCTGCAGTGGGTAGTGAGTGGTGCTTTATGGTGCAACGCAGCATAGGAAAGCTCACAGGCTGGTATTCCAGTTATCTTGCTGGTTTGTGGTTAGCTTTAGTATACCAGGTGGTGGACCTTCAGGCCTCCGTGTCCCTGAGGAAAGATCATTCGGGGTTGGGTTTGTTTGCACTCGCCAGTCTTCAGGGGATTTATTTGAAATTTATAAGATCCTGAACAGTCTTGACAGAGGGGGCTTGGAAAGGCTGTTTTGTATTGAGGTTTGGTCCAAAGCTAGGGGACACTTCTAAAATTAGGGCTCAACCTTTTAGGACAGAAGCGAGGGAATGTATTTCTGTGTGGGCTGCGTGATCTGAAGCTTTCTGCCTCAGAAGACAGTGCAAGTGGGCAGTCATTGAATATTTTAGAAGTGGTAATTTTTAGAAGTTGTTTCTCGTGAAGAAAGGGAATTGGACGTTATTGGGCATCAGTGGCGAAGTGCTAATGGCGGATCATCAACCTTTTCAGAGATGTTACTACACGCCTCTGGGGCAGGTGGGACTTGGAGCTCAGGCCTCCTGGCTCAGAGGTTGAGGACATGGCCATTTAAGGCAGCGCGGTGGCTCAGTGGGTTAGCACTGCTGCCTCCCAGCACCAGGGACCCAGGTTCGATTCCAGCCTTGGGTGACTGTGTGGGCTTCCTCTGGGTGCTCTGGCTTCCTCCCACAGCCCAAAGATGTGCAGGTTTAGGTTGATTGGCCATTGAGTGTTCAGCGATGTAATGGTGAAGTGCATTAGGCAGGGGAGCTTAGAGTAATAGGGTAGGGGAACGGCATACTCTTTGGAGGGTCGGTGTGGACTTGTTTGGCCGAAGGGCCTGTTTCTACACTGTAGGGATTCTATGAGGAAAGGTGCTTATACTATACTAAATATCCGAGAGATTTGCATCACGAATTCTATATGGGATGGTGTTTCCCAAACGTTTTCCAAATGTGACCCCATTCCAGGCTTGAAGTTTATCACGGTGGGGGGGAGAGCACCGAGTTTGGAGGTTGGGAAAGTGCGCCATGGTGGCCATTGCTGCCTCAGCACCCAGCTGTCCCTGGGGTCCCGGCCCCCACTTTGGGAAGCCCTGGTATAGAGATTGTGGAGTTTTCTTTAGGCACTGTCTCTGAGTGTGTAAGTAGACAGGAGGCTGTTCATGTACCTGATGGTGAATGAGCAGTGACAGCAGTACGACACAAGCTGTGGGTGATTTGGGATGGTTCCAAGGTTCAAGATGCCCTGAGCTGTTGCTTGTTTTCAGTTCAGAGATGATCCAACATCGAGTCTCTGTCAGGCTGTGGTTTAGGCAGTTACTATCATAATGTGACCCCTGTCAAATTTATCTTGCACTGTTTTCTCCCCATCTCATTTAAAATTGCAGAAAGCAAGGCAGGAAATCTGGCAGGGTACTGGGGGCAAATAATGTGAATCAAGAGGTTGGTTATTGTTGGTCACTTATTTACATTGAGGTTTGATTTGGTGCTTCCACTCTCGGTAAACACATTGCGATTGGAGGCTGTGATAGTGTGAAATTCTGAGTGACCAATCAACGTGCCCTCTCAGAAGTCAAATCTGTTTCATGATTTATTCTTTGAAATCACTGCCCTACACCCCCATGACACTTGCAGCTTGCTGGAGGACCAGAGGCAGGAGGTGTCAACATATTGTCTTTGAGGATAGCTAAGTGACAATTTGTGTGTATGCGTGCTTTGTGGATTGATTGAGGGCAGAAGCGGTTCCCATTGGGTCCTTGATACAGTGAGCTCTGTGTAACCAGCTGGTGTACATGAGTTGGAGATCACCATTCACATCAATCTTTCCATGCAGCTAGATACAGGTTTAGATTCCCTGTGTTATCCCCCTGGCTCTCCCTGTGGGGACATTGAATGGAATTGGTTGTGTGTTATAATTAATACTCTCCTTTCACAGAAAACATTGAAAATTCAGGATATCGGAATGATGCCGATGGCGGGACCGGTAACAGCCGCTCAGCCGGATTCCCAGGTAACAGCCGCTTAAGGGACAGCTCCCACTGACTCCCTTCCCATGTGGAAACAGCCAGCCTCTAGAAACGTGAGCTGCATCCTGACGCGTTGCTGCTTGTGGGGTTTTTCCTCTGCCCCATCAGCCTGTGCTCCTGGGCCATCGGGGATTATAAAATTCCTGTCCCCCTTTTGAAATTTCTGCATGGCGTTGTCTCTCCCTCACCCGTCCAAGCCGACCAGATATTCCAACCCAATCTAGTCCGACCTGCCAGCACCTGGCCGATATCCCTCCAAACCCTTCCTATTCATATACCCATCCAAAAGCCTTTTTAAATGTTGCAATTGTACCAGCCTCCACCACATCCTCTGGCAGCTCATTCCATACATGTACCACCCTCTATGTGAAAAGTTGCCTCTTAGGTCTCTTTTATATCTTTCCCCTCTCACCCTAAGCCTTTGCTGTCTAGTTCTGGACTCCCCGATCCCAGAGAAAAGACTTTGTCTATTTACCCTATCCATGTCCCTCATAATTTTGTAAATTTCTATACGGTCACCCCTCAGTCTCCAATGCTCCAGGGAAAACAGCCCCAACCTATTCAGCCTCCCTCTATAGCTCATATCCTTCAACCTTGGCAACATCCTTGTAAATCTTTTCTGAACCCTTTCAAGTTTCACAACATCTTTCCGATAGGAAGGAGACCAGAATTGCACGCAATATTCCAACAGTGGCCTCACCAATGTCCTGTACAGCCACTACATGACTTCCCAACTCCTGTACTCAATACTCTGACCAATAAAGGAAAGTATACCAAACGCCGCCTTCACTGTCCTATTTACTGCGACTCCACTTTCAAGGAGCTATGAACCTGCACTCCAAGGTCTCTTTGTTCAGCAACACTCCCTAGGACCTTACCATTAAGTGTATAAGTCCTGCTAAGATTTGCTTTCCCAAAATGCAGCACCTCGCATTTATCTGAATTAGACTCCATCTGCCACTTCTCAGCCCATTGGCCCATCTAGTCCAGATCCTGTTGTAATCTGAGGTAAACCTCTTCACTGTCCACTACACCTCCAATTTTGGTGACATCTGCAAACGTACTAACTGTACGTCTTATGCTCGCATCCAAATCATTTATGTAAATGACAAAAAGTAGAAGTCCCAGCACCGATCCTTGTGGCACTCCACTGGTCACAGGCCTCCAGTCTGAAAAACAACCCTTCCTCACCACTCTCTGTCTTCTACCTTTGAGCCAGTTTTGTATCCAAATGACTAGTTCTCCCTGTATTCTGTGAGATCTGACCTTGCTAATCAGTCTCCCATGGGGAACCTTGTCGAACGCCTTACTGAAGTCCATATAGATCACATTTACCGCTCTGCCCTCATCAATCCTCTTTGTTACTTCTTCAAAAACCTCAATCAAGTTTGTGAGACATGATTTCCCACGCACAAAGCCATGTTGACTATCCCAAATCAGTCCTTGCCTTTCCAAATACATGTACATCCTGTCCCTCAGGATTCCCTCCAACAACTTGCCCACCACCAAGGTCAGGCTCACTGGTCTATAGTTCCCTGGTTTGTCCTTACCACCCTTCCTAAACAGTGGCACCACATTTGCCAACCTCCAGTCTTCCGGCACCTCACCTGTGACTATCGATGATATAAATATCTCGGCAAGAGGCCCAGCAATCACTTCTCTAGCTTCCCACAGAGTTCTAGGGTACACCTGATCAGGTCCTGGGGATTTATCCACCTTTTATGCATTTCAAGACATCCAGCACTTCCTCCTCTGTAGTGTGGACATTTTGCAAGGTGTCACCATCTATTTCCCTACAGGAGAAAGTGAGGACTGCAGATGCTGGAGTTCAGAGCTGAAAATGTGTTGCTGGAAAAGCGCAGGACGTCAGACAGCATCCAAGGAGCAGGAGAGTCGACGTTTCGGGCATGAGACTGAAGAAGGACTTATGCCCAAAACGTCGATTCTCCTGTTCCTTTGCTGCCTGACCTGCTGCGCTTTTCCAGCAACACATTTTTCAGCTCTATTTCCCTACAGTCTATATCTTCCATGTCCTTTTCCACTAAATACTGATACAAAATACTAGTTTAGTATCTCCCCCATTTTCTGTGGCTCCACACAAAGGCTGCCTTGCTGATCTTTGAGGGGCCCTATTCTCTCCCTAGTTACCCTTTTGTCCTGAATGTATTTGTAAAAACCCTTTGGATTCTCCTAAATTCTATTTGCTAAAGCTATCTCATGTCCCCTTTTTGACCTCCTGATTTCCCTCTTAAGTATACTCCTACTGCCTTTATAATCTAAGGATTCACTCGATCTATCCTGTCTATACCTTTCATATGCTTCCTTCTTTTTCTTAACCAAAGTCTCAATTCCTTTAGTCATCCAGCATTCCCTATACCTACCAGCCTTCCCTTTCACCCTGACAGGAATATACTTTCTCTGGATTCTCGTTGTCTCATTTCTGAAGGCTTCCCATTTTCCAGTCGTCCCTTTACCTGCGAACATCTGCCCCCAATCAGCTTTCGAAAGTTCTTGCGACAGACAGACCTGCGCTATCCCACAACCAATGGATCTAAGCTCTGCAGTCCTGCCACATCCAGTCATAAATGGCAGTAGACAACAATTCGCTCAAGGAGCAAGAGGCTCCACCAATATCCCCTTCCTCGATGATGGAAGAGCTCAGCCCATCAGTACAAAAGATAAGGCTAAAGCATTTGCAGCAAACTTCAGTCAAGTGCTGAGTGGATGATCCATCACGTCCTCCTCCAGTGGTCCCAGGAATCGCAGATACCAGTGTCTCGCCAGTTCGATTCACTCCACGTGATATCAAGAAACGGCTGGAGGCATTGGATACTGCAAAGGCTACAGGCCCTGACAACATTCCGGCAATAGTACTGAAGACTTGTGCTCCAGAACGTGCTGTTCCCCTGGCCAAGTTGTTCCAGTGCAGTTACAACACTGGCACCAACCTGACAATGTGGAAAATTGCCCAGGTATGTCCTGTACACACAAAGCAGTACACAAATCCAACTCTGCCAATTACTGCTCAATCAATCTGCTCTCAATCATCAGTAAAGTGATGGAAGGTCTCATCAACAGTGCTTTGAAGCAGCACCTGCTCAGTGATGGCCAGTTTGGGTTCTGGCAGGGCCACTCAGCTCCTGACCCCATTACAGCCTTGGTTCAAACATGGACAAAAGAGGGGAGAGGGACAGCCCTTGGCATCAAGGCCAGATTTGACCAAATGTGGCATCAAGGACCCCTAGCAGAACTGGAATCAATGGGCACTGGGGGGCAAACTCTGGTGATTGGAGTCATACCTGGTACGTGGGAAGATGGTTGTGGTTGTTGGAGGTCAGTCATCTCAGCTCCAGGACATCTGTGCAGGAGCTCCTCAGGGGAGTGTCCTAGGCCCAACCATCTTCAGCTGCTTCGTCAATGACTTTGCCTCCCTCATAAGATCAGATGTGGGGAATGTTTGCCGATGATTGAACAATGCTTATCACCATTCACAACTCCTTGCATACTAAAGCAATAAACGTTCAATTGCAACACGATCTGGACAATGTCCAGATTGGGTTGAAAAGTGACAACTAACAGTCACACCACACAATTGTCAGGTGATGACCATAACCATTACTCCTTGACATTTAATGACGTCACCACCACTGTATCTCCCACAATCAAATCTTGGGGGTTACTGCAACCAGTAACTGAGTTTGACTAGCTGTACAAATGAAAGCAAAATACTGCAATTGCTGGAAATTTGAAACAAATGCAGGAATAGTTGGAGAAACTCAGCAGGTCTGGCAGCATTTGTGGAGAGAGAAAAGACCTTTCAGGATGCTCCCAGACCTGCTGAGTTTCTCCAGCATTCACTGTATCATTGTAAATCCTGTGGCTACAAGACCAGATCAGAGGCTAGGAATCTCGACTTGAAATGGGCAAGAAATGCTGGCCAGCTGGCAATGCCTAGGTTCCCAAGAGTGAATTTTTAAAAAGCAGGGGGGTTTTTTTGCAGAAAATGGGCCTAAAGTGGAAACTGTACTCTGAGGATCCAGATCTTCTCTCACCAGGCCCAGAGAGCGCACAGCTGCTGGCCTGAGGGAAAGGACCAGGTCAATAGTACAATTATCCAGGAAAGTGTTACCTCCTGATTGTTCTGTGCAGTAATCACTAGACCTAGTCCTAGTTATATTCACTTCTCACTAGAAATGCCCAGTTAACTAATATATCATTAGTTTTGAGTCATTCTGCTATAACACGCTGTTGCGTGTTGTTGCTGTAGCGCGATCGATGAACTGGGGGCACTGTTTCTAAAGTGCAAACTTTTAAACCGTGTGTTGACTCTAACGCCATTCCAGCCTCATTAGTTTAAATGGTGCTGCTGTCGTGCGATTCCCTTGCAACACGAGATTGATTGAGAACTGAACAATCGCATTGACAGTGTTCAGTTGACATTGCATTCAGCAGCTGACCAGGAGGCCTTCTGTGTGATAGAGCGTGGACACAGTTCATACAGTGAATTGGGAATTGGCCGGTTGTTTTGTTGGAGTTCTGGATTCTAATGTGAAACCCTGCACTTTCCTCTGGTACGGGCAATAAATCCAAACTTTGACAGTGAGCAATAACACCAGCTGTGACAATCCTGCAATACTGTACATACATAGACATGGAGTTGGTTAGCTCAGTTGGCTGGTTTGCGATGCAGGGTGATGCCAGCAGCGGGGGTTCAATTCCCCCACCGTGAAGGTGTCTCCTTCTCAAGCTCTCCCCTCACCTGGGGCGTGCTGACCCTCAGGCTGAACCACAGAATCATAGAGATGTACATCACGGAAACAGACCCTTCGCTCCAACCCGTCCATGCCGACCAACTATCCCAACCCAATCTAGTCCCATCTGCCAGCACCCAGCCCATATCCCTCCAAACCCTTCCTATCATATACAACATCCAAATGCCTTTTAAATGCTGTAATTGTACCAGCCTCCACCACATCCTCTGGCAGCTCATTCCATGCACGTACTATCCTCTTGTGAAAAAGTTGCCCCTTAGGTCCTTTTTATATCTTTCCCCTCTCACCCTAAACCTATGCCCTCTAGTTCTGGACTCCCTGACCCCAGGGAAAATACTTTGTCTATTTACATTATCCATGCCCCTCATAATTTTGTAAACCTCTATAAGGTCACCCCCCACCCCAGCCTCCGACGCTCTTGTGTCTCTCTCTCTCTCATGAGAGTGCAGCCTACAGTCTGCTAGATCCACAGTGACATTCCCTTTTTTCTTTAAACACGGTATGTTCCCTGAGCTCTTTGCTCTCTCTCTCTCTCTCTCTCTCTCTCTCTCTCTCTCTCTCTCTCTCTCTCCCCGCTCTCATTTTCTCTGGCGTTGTTATGTCCAACAGGCAGACGAAGAGACTGCCCAGGTAAAGAAGGAGAAATCAGTTTTCACCGTGAAACTGACGGAGTTCAAAGCAGCAGAGAAAGTGAAGCTCATTAAGGAAGTCAAGAACTGTATCCCTGGCCTCAACCTGGTGCAGGTGAGTTAGAATGAGTGATCCCATTGGAACGGGCTTGATGGCCAGCCCCTGAGACCTGGCACCCTTGATAACAAGGTCATGCCCGCTCTCGGACCACAGGTCACTGAGTATGGGATGGAGCAGGGTTTTGTACTGGTTATAAAAGCAGTAACTGATATGAAACCAATGCAGTGCTTGGTTACATTGATGTAGGTACATTATGTTTTTTTTTGAAATTTTACCCCTTAACAACTGATGCAAAAAGTGGCCAGTTTTGAGTCGGATTTCATAGAATCCCAACAATGTGGAAACAGGCCATTTGGCCCAACTGGTCCACACCAACCCTCTGAGGAGCACTGCACCCAGACCCATCCCCCTACCCTGTATTTCCCATGGCTAGCCCACCTACTCTACACATCCCTAAACACCACGGGCAATTGAGCATGGTCAATTCACCTAACCTGCACATAGGCATAGAGATCTACAGCTGTGAGGCAGCAGTGCTAACCACTGAGCTACCATGCAGCCTGTGCTGTTCCCTTGGTCGAAACATTGTCGTGGTTGTGGGACAGTGGAAATCCGAATCCTTGCTGCCATTGCTGTCTCCCCCTTTCCCTTGCTGTCTGAGAGCTGGGGGGGAGGGGGATGTGGGGGGTTGGTTGGGGGGGAGAGGGTCTCTGTCCCTGCTGTACTGTGTGTCACTGGGTCCAGAGGGTTCCCCCTGTTTTGCAGTTAACCTGTCTGCTTATTGCCAGGCGAAGAAACTGGTGGAGTCTCTTCCTCGAGAGGTGAAGGCTAACGTCGGGAAGGAGGAAGCAGAGAAACTGAAGGCAGCTCTTGAGGCAGCGGGAGGAACTGTTCAGCTGGAATAACGTGCCGGCAGGTCACCATGGAGACTGGTCACCAGGCCTTCCTCAGCCCTGCCTCCGCACTGACTGGTGTCCTGGAGCTGCTGTATACTGTCATTGGACTTACTTTCCAGTGGGGAGTTTGGTTTGACCAAGATATTGTTTGTACATGTGTGTGTGTCTACATATTATGATTTTATACCACTGCCTGAAGGTGCAGTTAATGGTCAGATAGGACTTAGAGGTTTTGTAAATGCTCACCCTCTGCAAAACCCGGAATACAGATATAATCAATGGAATCTCCGTGTACAGCAATGATTATTCTCACCCATCATTAAATGATGCAAAGAAAGAAACTTGTCAGACTCAGGGGGTGAATGTTTTTGATTCCATGCGGTGACCTCATACTGTGCACTAACTCAGTTGAGTTGTTCTGATAGCAGCTGGGAACAGGAGCATCGTCGTTGGAGGTGGCGAAGCAGGCTTCAGGATAACAACAGTGCCTCCGTGTTCACAGTGATGTGAATTTAATCACCAATAGATCGTCCGCCCCAACACCGACCTCCTTCCTCCTGTCCCAAAGGTATAGAGGTAATAATGAGTGCTGAGTTTCACATTAGAGACTGATAAAGGTTAGACTGCCTCTGCACACGGCAATGGCCTTCTGATTTCCAAAAGCAAGTGTTCTCCCTTCCACTGAGAGGGTGATGCATTGTAAATCGAGCAGCAGCCAGTGCTGTTAGTAATGGGGTGCCCATGGGCAGGGTCAGTATTATGTCTTCTATCTCTGGTCTCAGCCCCTATCAGTCCAGGTGCTATGGTCAGTGTAAGGAAGGGACCTCCCCTCTACTAAAGGGCTGCGACATAGAACAGTACAACACAGTACAGGCCCTTCGGCCCTTGATGTTGTGCCGACCTTTTATCTCTAAGATCAGACTAACCTACATCTTCTATGTACTGGATTAGTGGTGCTGGAAGAGCACAGCAGTTCAGGCAGCATCCAACGAGCAGCGAAATCAACGTTTCGGGCAAAAGCCCTTCATCAGGAATTTCACTGCTCGTTGGATGCTGCCTGAACTGCTGTGCTCTTCCAGCACCACTAATCCAGTATTTGGTTTTCAGCATCTGCAGTCATTGTTTTTACCTTGTTGATTTTTACATCTTCTATGTGCCTATTCCAAGAGTCGCTTAAATGTCCCTAATGTATCTGACTCTACTACCCCTTCTGGCAAAGCGTTCCACACTGTGTAAAACCTACCTTTGACGTCTGACATGGTTTGTGCTGTGCTGATGTGAATTAGATTAACAGTTATTGAAAGCCCAGTAAATTTTAGAGCAGGGGATTTTTGTATAGGTGAGGAGTGACTTCCCGAAATCTTGTGGACAGCCACTGTTTTTTTTTCCGACTTGCCTCCGCTCTCCCTTTATTGGATGTGGCGATTTTGGTAATTGATGATTTTGTGCAGCCTGTGGGGCTGAAGATGCTACTGCTGCTGGAAGTGAAGTGTTCTCACACAGTTCACACACAGTCTGTGCAGCATTTGTTCAGTTCACTTCACTCACAACCTGCTCTTTATTCACTCAGCTCATAATTAATACTCCATACCCTCCCGATTCATGCATTCGCTGCCCCACCCTGCACCTTTTCTGGCAATTCCCCAGGAGCTTGAAGAGGATGTAATGCTGCCTCCATTGCAACATAGCTAACTCACATGAACGTGCCAAGCGATCACACCCTCTGCTCCTGTAGACTGAATAATATTTGCTATTCTTGAGTCTGACCTGAGGAGGAAAGTGCATGAAACTGGGAGACAGTGAGTTGCTGTCCCCGGCAGTGAGCTTGGAATTTCCTGTCCTCCTGGTGCTGGTGAATGGTGTTGGCCTGTGGTTATCTGTCAGGGCCCCTAAAGTACCGCTACCCAAAGTCCTATTGGTTATCTGGGACCACTGAGATGGCCTTTTAATTGGGGGAGGGGGTGTGCTGTTTGTAATCTGAAGAAGGGTTATACCCGAAACATCGACATCTGCCCCCCCTGATGCTGCCTGGCTTGCTGTGTTCTTCCAGCCTCCTGCCTGTCGACTTTGGATTCTCAAAGCAGTTAAAGACCCTCCTCCAGCCCGGCTGATTTCCTGTCTTGTTTGAGAGCAGCAGTGACCAATTACATATTTACTGTCCCTCTACATGATCGAAAAGGGATGTTTTAGGGAATGTCTTTGAGGGAGGGATTCCAGAGCTCCAGACTGAGTCAGTTCTATCAGCCTCTGATGAGTTATCTTACTGGGAGCTATGATAAGTGCGGGTGATGGTGAATTCTCCACCACTTATATTCCATGACTGTTGTTTTCAGTGAGGTCAATGTGCGAAAGGCAGCTGTTTAATGTTTCATGCCATGATCCAAACTTACACACACACACACACACAGTGTAATGTGTGTGTGTGTGTACAAACAAGGTCTGTTGAACCTGAGTGATGGGAGGCATCTGCTTAGTTACTAGAAAATACACCCTGTTGCAGACTGACTTTCTAGAGGGATGAGGAGCTTCTCGTGGCATTGTCTGTTTGGCAGTAAGATTCCAGTTTAAATACTCGGGGAGCTCTGAGGTGACCTAATCCCTAATATTGGCCTGGGATCTTTCGGTCGCTGGATTGTATTAAGCACGTTCTCCTTGTTGCAGGCAGCACTGCCCTCTGGTGGTGTCTCCTCACATTTACTGTTGCTCTGGGGCCCATCTGGGCACAAACGTCTGCAATTCTCAGGTGAATCATAGAGTACGGCATGGAAACAGACCCTTCAACCCAACCCATCCATGCTAACCAGATATCCCAAATTAACCAAGTCCCATTTGCCCATATCCCTCTAAACCCTTCCTAGTTGTGTACCCGTCCAGATGCCTTTTTAATATGGGTAATCCAAGATGGAGGGCAGGAAAAAGTTGTGGCTGATCCTACTTTTTTGAAATATTTTCGGTGTTGGAGCTGATTTCCTCGAATTCCAGAAGCAGTAATTGCTGTTTTGTGAGCTGTTGAATTGTTTTGGAACTTTGAGGGGGGAGAAAAACTATCAAAGCAACGGCCCTTTTAAAAAGGGAAAAGGCAGATCAAGGCTGTGACCACTTGGGATGTGAAACAAACTGAGCAATAAACTCGCACTGCTGTCTGACTCAGCAGTGAATCTGCACGGCTAATTGTCAATGCTGTTTGATTTCAAGTATCTCTGGACATGAAAGTTCATAAAAGAAAAATAAACAAACAGTAAAATTCACAGCTGTCCTTGAGGACGCTCAGAGCAGAGGAGCAGCTAAGTGGGTGGTTTTAAGATCTAAGCTTACCAGGTTTTTTCTGTTAATCTGCAACAATGAGTAGCATGGGGTGTTTCTTTTTTGAGTATTGGTTTTTTTTTTATTGAGATCTGCCTCTTGATTAAACTTTAAAAAAATAAAAGCTTAGGTACTAAGTTAGCTTGGAGCAGTAAGACTGGGCTATTTTCTGGGTCTGTAGATGATTAAGGTGCAAAGATAGAGTGATGTGTTCTTCCTGTTGGATGTGGAAGATTAGGGAGACTTTCCATGTAACGATGATTACGTGTGCAGGAAGTGTCGAGAGTGTGGTGCTGGAAAAGCACAGCTGGTCAGTCAGCAGCCGAGGAGCAGGAGCATCGATGTTTCGGGCATGAGCCCTTCATCAGGAATGAGGCTTGTGGGTCAGGGCTGAGAGATAAATAGGAGGGGGGTTGGGGTTGGGGGGGGCAAGGTAGCTGAGAAAGTGATAGGTCGGTGAAGATGAGGGAGACGGTGATAGGTCTGGAAAGTGGTGCTGAGTTGGAGGCTTGGGACTGGGATAATGTGGGGGGAGGGGAAATGAGGAACCTGTTGAAATCCACATTAATCCCATGTGGTTGCAGGATCCCAAGGCAGAATATGAAGTGTTCCTCCTCCAGGCATCGGGTGGTAATGGTTTGATGGTGGAGGTGGCCCAGGACCTACATGTCCTTTACTGAGTGGGAGGAGGGGGTTGAACTGTTCAGCCATGGGGCGGTGGGGTTGGTGAGTGCAGGTGTTCCAGAGATGTTCTCTGAAACAATCCGCGTGAAGACATCCTGTCTCCCCAGTGTAGAGGAGACCACACCAAGTGTAACGGATGCAGTAGATGCATCCTCCCACCGACCTCCACATCTAACGCATCATCTTCTACCACCAAAAGGACCCCAAACCAGTGATGTATTTCCCTCCACCCCTATGAGCATTCCAAAAAGACCATTCCTTCTGCGACTCCCTCGTCAGGTCCACACCCCCCACCAGCCCACACCCCACTCCTGGCACCTTTCCCTGCCACTGCAGAAGTGCAAAACCTGTGCCCACGTCACTCCCCTCACCTCTGCCTAAGGCCCCAAGGGATCCTTCCACATCCATCAGAAATTCACCTGCACCTCTACCAATGTCATCTATTCTGCCTTGGGATCCTGCAACCACATGGGATAAATGTGGATTTCAACAGCTTCCTCATTTCCCCTCCCCCTACATTATCCCAGTCCCAAGCCTCCAACTCGGCACCACCCTCCAGACCTATCCATCACTCCCCCACCCCCCCGACCTATCACCTTCTCCCTCACCTTCATCGAACTATCACTTTCTCAGCTACCTTCTCCCCAACCCCACCCCCCCTCCCATTTATCCCTCAGCCCTGACCCACAAGCCTCATTCCTGATGAAGTGCTTATGCCTGAAACATCGATTCTCCTGCTCCTCGATGCTGCCTGACTGGCTGTGCTTTTCCAGCACCACACTCTTGACTCTGAGCTCCAGCATCTGCAATCCTCACTTTTTCCCTCTGCAGGAAGTGTGTTTGGTTGCAGATCCTATTGGATGGCATGGATCAGTTGGAGTGGCAGAAGCAATGAGGAATTGACAGGAGCTGGGGGGAGGGTGTAATGAACGGCAGTTTCAGGAAGAGAGATAAACTGTAGGTACAGTCAGTTAGATGGGTTACAGCCAGGAAAGGTAGGAGAAATATGCAGATAGTGCAGGAGTCTCCTATGGCTACCCCCATCTCAAACAAGTATGCTGTTTTGGAAAATGTAGCAGGTGATGGACTCTCAGGGGAATGTAGCACTGACAGCAGGTTTCTGGTACCAAGACTGGCTCCAATGTAACGAGGATTATACCCCACCCTGGGGAAAAGACATTGTATTTACCCTCTCCATGCACCTCGTGACTTTATAAACCTCTGTAATATCACCCCACAACCCTTGAGGGTCCAGGGAAAACAGCCCCAGTCTATTCAACATCTCTCTTTAGATCAAACCCTCCAACCCTGGCAACATCCTTGTAAATCTTTTCTGAACTCTTTCAAGTTTCATAACATCTTCCTATAGGAAGGAGACCAGAATTGCATGCAGTATTCCAACAGTGGCCTAACCAATGTCCCATACAGCCGCAACATGACCTCCCCACTCCTGTACTCAATACTCTGACCAATAAAGGCAAGACCAAATGCCGCCTTCATCACCCTGTCTACCTGCAACTCGACGTGAACTTGCACCCCAAGGTCTCTTTATTCGTCAACACTCCCCAGGACCTTACCATTAAGTGCTTTGCTCTGATTTGTCTTTTTAAACTGCAGCACCTCACATTTATCTCAATTGGAATCCATCTGCCACTCCTCAGCCCATCTGATCAAGATCCCATTGTCCTCTGAAGTGACCTTCTTCACTGTCCTCCAATTTTAGTGTCATCTGCAAACTTACTAACCATACCCCCTATATTCACATCCAAGTCATTTATATAAATTTTGAAAAGTAGGGGACCCAGCACCGATCCTTGTGGCACTCCACTGGTCATAGGCCTCCAGTCTGAAAAACAAGCATCCACCACCACCCTCTGTCTTCTACCTTTGAGCCAGTTCTGTATCCAAATGGCTAGTTCTCCCTGTATTCCATGAGATCTAACCTTGCTGTTCAGTCTCCCATGGGGAACCTTGTCGAGCGCCTTACTGAAGTCCATATAGATCACATCTACTGCTCTGCCCTCATCAATCCTCTTTGTTACTTCTTCAAAAAAATTAATCAAGTTTGTGAGACATGATTTCCCACGCACAAAGCCATGCTGACTATCCCTAATAGTCCTTGCCTTTCCAAATACATGTAAATACTGTCCCTCAGGATTATCTCCAACAACTTGCCCACCACTGATGTCAGGCTCACTGGTCTATAGTTCCCTGGCTTGTCCTTACCACCTTTCTTAAACAGTGGCACCACATTGGCCAACCTCCAGTCTTCCAGCACCTCACCTGTGACTATCAATGATACAAGTATCTCAGCAAGAGGCCCAGCAATCACTCCCCTAGCTTCCCACTGTTATAGTGTGAAATGCCTGGAGAAGAGACATCATTCCTTGTCCTTTTGTTGGAAAATGAACCAATATGGATTTGTTTGTATGGACACACCCTGTACAAAGCAATCACACTATGTCATGTGAGGTAGAACTTTACGATGGGTGATGGCTCTGTTGCAGATGAAGACTGTCAGAAGGTTGTATTTATTGATTGCAGTTTGTTCACGCCTATCTGTAGCAGGTAGGTTCCCCCATGGCCAGTCCCGCTGAAGGTGTGGTCGCTGCTGGGGACATTTGGATCTATCTTCCTGTTTTTTTCCCAAATGCTAGATCTTTATTCAGTATCAGAAGATCATAGTGTCATAGAGATGTACAGCATGAAAACAGACTCTTCTGTCCAACCCGTCCATGCCTACAAGATATCCTAAATTAATCTAGTCCCATTTGCCAGCATTTGGCCCATATCCCTCTAAGCCCTTCCTACTCATATACCCATCCAGATGCCTTTTATATATTGTAACTGTACCAGCCTCCACCACTTCCTCTGGCGGTGTGACTGCAAACACTGCTGATGTGCCATTTCTAGGCATCAGTGTGATTCACACTGGCAATGGTTCATGTCACCCACAGAGACAGACTTATCCAGGGAGTGCTCAATGTTTGTATGGGGCCCCTTTGTGTCAATCACCAGTATTCAGCTGGTTAAGTAGCATAACTCTGCGTGGGTGAATGTCCGTTATCTGGATAACCTGCCTCACCCGGTGTAGATGGGCTATGGAGGGTGACATATTGGATTATTAGGGGATCTGTCAGAGTGGATGTCGAGAAGTTGTTCCTCTTTGTGGGAAAATCAAGGATCAGAAGATGTAATCTCAGAATGAGGGGTCAATCACTTATGAAGACAAATTTCCTCTCTGAGGGTAAGAAATCTGTGTAATTCTTGATCACAGAGGGCTGTCAATGCTGGGTCGTTCAATTTATTCAAAGCACAACACTTAACATTTGGATGAGAACTTAAAATGCCAGGGCATTGTAGGCTGTGGGCCAGGTACAGGTAAATGAGACCGGTGTAGTATAGTGTTAATGGTCTATGCTGTGTGCCTAAGATATGTTTGAATCAGGCCGGGAATCGAGTGAGATGGGGGAAAGCACAAGCAAGTGGATTGGGGATCCTCCCAGAGTGGCTAGCAGGGTTGATGGGGTGAATGGCCTACGTCTTATGATCTAATCAACATCACTTAAGAAAGGGTGGGATGGTGGCTCAGTGGTTAGCACTGCTGCCCCACAGCCAGGGACCCAGGTTCAATTCCAGCCTCAGATGACTGTGTGGAGTTTGCACATTCTCCCCGTGTCTGTGTGGGTTTCCTCCGGGTGCTCTGGTTTCGTTCCACAATCTAAAGATGTGCAGGTTAGGTGAATTGGCCAGGCTAAATTGCCTGTAGTGTTCAGGAGTGTGTAGGTTAGGTGAATTAATCAGAGTAAATGTAAAGCAATAGGGTAGGGGAAATAGGTCTGGGTGGGTTACTCTTTGGAGGGTCGGTATGGACTTGTTGGGCCGAAGGGCCTGTTTCCACACTGTAGGGAATCTATGAAATAGTTTATAGTTCTATCAATGGGAACTGTCTGTGTGTAAGTAGGTCACCATGTTTCCCACCTGGCAACATTTCAACTTTTGCTATAAAGCACTTGGAACAGTATATCAGGTGCTATGTGAATGCAAATCTCTTTTCCCCATGACTTGAGGCTGGGTGCTAATGTTGCTGAGAGATTGTTATCACAGCTGTCATTCAGCGAGTAGGGAGGCAGTGATACAGCTGTTGTTGCATCGTCCTCTGGAACATTCCACACCGTGATCCAGGGCTGTCCCTCAGCAAACAGTGGAAACTCATGAAACATGAGGAAGACCAAACAGGCCCCAAGGACTTCAGTTCAAGTCAGGGCGAGGTCGGAAACCACAGGAAAACACACACACACACACACAGTCGCAATCACTTCTCCCAAAAACAAGTCACCTGACAAACCTGCTCTTGCAATTTGGCTTGTAAAATATTTGCAAGAGGGTGCAAAGATCACGCTGGGTCAGAGACGGGATTTCAAAATGGGCCAACTTCAAATGGCGTTCAGTGGCTGACTGGCTCAAAGCTCGGACTGTAGCTCTGAAACACCACTGGGGCCACACGAAGGAGGAGGGAAGGGAACTGAAAGCTGTGGTTAGAAACTGGACGTCTGGATTTTAGCAGACTTCCAGTTTTAAGGTTTGAAGTAAGAGTGATGCAGAATTCATCCCAGATAGCGTAAAATCCAATATAGGGAGTAGTTTGAGGAGTTTATAGGTTACTGAGTTAAACTCGACACAGTTGGGATGATCAACACCTGCAGTTACTGTTTAATCAAAGAAAGGGAGAGAAAACATTCCTGTTACTGTGATATAATTGTCATTCTCTCCAGTTTGAGTCCTGTCCTTTCCCAGCCCATGGTTACCATTCTTTTCAAGTGTCCACTGTACCCAAGCCCCCGTTAGAACCATTTGTTTATGGAATGCACTTTAATTAGATTAGATTAGATTACCCACAGTGTGGAAACAGACCCTTCGGCCCAACAAGTCCACACCGCCCCGCCGAAGCGAAACCCACCCATACCCCTACATTTACCCCTTACCTAACACTACGGGCAATTTAGCATGGCCAATTCACCTGACCTGCACATCTTTGGACTGTGGGAGGAAACCGGAGCACCCGGAGGAAACCCACGCAGACACGGGGAGAATGTGCAAACTCCACATAGTCGCCTGAGGCGGGAATTGAACCCAGGTCTCTGGTGCTGTGAGGCAGCAGTGCTAACCACTGTGCCACCGTGCCACCCCCAGACGTTAGGAGCAGAAGTAGGCCATTCGGCCCATCGAGTCAGTTCCTGCTTTCAATGAGACCATGGCTGGTGTGATAGTCCTCATCTCCATTGTCCTGCCTTTTCCCTACAATATGGAAATATAAAACAGAGGCACAGGAGTAGGCCATTCAGCCCTGAGTCTGCTCGCCCATTCATTACGATCAGGGCTGATCATCCAACTCTATCGTCTCTTCCTGCTTTTCTCTCTATCCTTTAACCCCAAGTATTTATCCAACTCCTTCTTGTAAGGAGCCATGATTTCCTTAATCGTTTTTTAAAAGGTCCACTCAGCCTCAAATATATTTAATGACCCTGCCTCGACAGCCCGTTACAGTAAAGAATTCGATAGATTCGCTACAAAAAGGAATTCCCCCGCTCTGTCTTAAGTGTAGATCCCTTATTCTGAGGTGACGTCTTCAGGTCCTAGAACTTTTCCGAAGGGGAAACAACTTTTCAGGATTTGCCCTGTCTAGTGCCCTAAGAATCTTATGTGTTTCAATAAGATTGTCTCTCATTCTTCTAAATATGGGTGAATATAATATTCAGCACCTTTACTCTTTCTGTCAAAGTGCATGATCTCATATTTCCCCCCATTATATCCTATCTGCCAAAGTTTCATCTACTTGTTACCTTCTCTTTGTGTTACCCTCATTACTTGTCTTCCCACCTACTTTGAGTCATCCATAAACCTGGCTATGGCACTTTCATATTTTTCATCCAAATTATTAATATATTATTAATAATGGTGGCCCCAGCACTGATCCCTGTAGTATCCCATTAGTTGCAGGTTGCTGGTTGCCATCCTGAAAATGTCCCCTTACCCTAACTCTCTGTCTTCTCTCACTTGGCCAATCGCTTATCCATGCTCATAGAAACGTAGGAACAGGAGGAGGCCATTCTGGCCTGGTCCACCATTCAATATGATGATGGTTGATCATTCTATCCAATACCCTGTTCCCACTTTCTAACACCAGGGGTTTTTATTCCATATGGTCCCTTATCAAAAACCTTCCACTGCTCCCTCTTTATCTATCCTGCTCGTTATCTCCTCAATGAATTCTAGTAAACTTCTGGGTCATTCGTCAGATTCCTGATGAAGGGCTTATTCCTGAAACATCGATCCTCTTGCTCCTCGAATGCTGCCTGACATGCTGTGCTTTTCCAGCTCCACACTCTTCAACTCACTTTCTCCTAGTAAATTTGTCAAGCATGATTAAGCTATGTCAACTCTATAAAATTGCAACACTTCAAAGGATGGGTACATGAATAGGAAGGGTTTGGAGGAATATGGGCCAAGTGCTGGCAAACGGGACTAGACTAGTTAGGATATCTGGTCAGCATGGACAAGTTGGACTGAAAGGTCTGTTTCTGTGCTGTACATCTCTCTGACTCAGCTTGATTATATTGTACATTTCTAAATGCTGTGCTATTATGATATCATAGTCATAGAGATGTACAGCCCGGAAACAGACCCTTCGGTCCAACTCGTCCATGCCGACCAGATATCTCAACCCAATCTAGTCCCACCTGCCAGCACCCGCCCATATCCCCCCCAAACCCTTCCTATTCATATACCCATCCAGATGCCTCTTAAATGTTGTCGTTGTTCCAGTCTCCACCATTTCCTCTGGCAGCCCATTCCATACACGTACCACCCTCTGTGTGAGGTCCCTTAGGTCCCTTTGAAATCTTTCCCCTCTCACCCTAGACCTATGCCCTCTAGTTTTGGACTGTCCCACCCCAGGGAAAATACCTTGGCCATTCACCTTATCCATGCCCCTCATGATTTTATAAACCTCCATAAGTTCACCCCTCAGCTTCCCTTTATAATAGACTAACATTTTCCTAATATTTGGAGGCGCCGGTGTTGGACTGGGGTGGACAAAGTTAAAAATCACCCAACACCAGGTTATAGTCCAACAGGTTTATTTGGAAGCACTAGCTTTCGGAGCGCTGCTCCTTCATCAGGTGGTTGTGGAGTATAAGATCGTAGGACACAGAATTTATACCAAAAGTTATAAATACTTTATAACGATCTTATACTCCACAACCACCTGATGAAGGAGCAGTGCTCCAAAAGCTAGTGCTTCCAAATAAACCTGTTGAACAATAACCTGGTTTTGATTTTCCAATAACACACGTTAAATTGACTACCTGTTTCTTCTTTGTCTCCTCCCCCTTTTGAATTAACTTTGTTACGTTGGCAGTTTTCCAATACTCAATGGCTAAGGATTCTTGGAAGACGACTACGTATCTTGGTAGCTATTTCTCTAATGTCCTACGATGCAACCCATTGGGTCCTTGACGATGCACAGTTCCAGCAGAGCTCCATGTATAATGAGCTCAGTGGCTGGTACCCTGTCCAATTCCTCAGATTATAGAACTTGGGTGGTATGGTGGCTCAGTGGTTAGCACTGCTGCCTCACAACACCAGGGACCTAGGTTCAATTCCACCTTGGATGACAGTCTGTGTGAAGTTTGCACATTCTCCCTGTGTCTGCGTGGGTTTCCGCCGGGTGCTCCGGTTTCCTCCTACAGTCCAAAGATGTGCAAGTCAGGAGAATGGGCCACGCTAAATTGCCCGTAGTGTTAGGTGCATTAGTCAGTGGGAAATGGGTCTGGGTGGGTTACTCTATGGAGGGTCGGTGTGGACTTGCAGGGCCAAAGCGCCTATTTCCACACTGTAGGGAATCTAATCTTGCCTCTGAATCAGGCATTTGTGGGTTCAAATCCAGATTTGATGACACCATCCAGTTTGACACCCTTGTGCCAATACAGCACTATACCATCACGTACTGTGTTTTATTAACTGCTACATTGACATGACTTGCCATCTATAAAGTGTGTAAAAACACACCCCACTTTACTTCCTTGCACTGCCTTTCAAATTGTTTCCTTTTGCTCATGTTACCTCCATTTAATTTCTGCCAAACTATGTCACCTCACACTTCTCTATGTGGAAATTATTCTCTTCTGTATTTGCCCATTTAACCACCCTGCCTGCTTCCTCTTGAAATCTATCGCTGTCTTCAACACAATCGTAATTGTGAGGTTTTAGATTAAACCTGAGTCGCTGAATGTAAATTCGGTTCAATTTGATTCGGTGGTGTCCCTCTTGGCTCTCCTTTCAGTTCCTGTGTCTTACTGATAGAACCGGTCTAACTGGTCACTGCTGGCTTCCTTCCTTTGATTAATATCGTATCACTGCTGGGGTTTTGTAACAAGCAGGATAGTAGCCATTGTCCATTCAACAAGCAAATAACTCCGTTAGGAGGATAGAATTTCAACGTGAGGCATTAACTCTGCAGCAATGTCCCTTGCCAGCGCTGCATTGCAACATTCTTTGGCAGAGATTCTGGATCGGGGAAGATCAATGAATAACTCAGCGATTGCCGGAGTGTAAGACATTAGAGACACGTTGCTCCTGAAGACTGACTTCACAGAGTTTTGGAACATCCAAATGGCAAATTTACTGATAGACAAGACAATTCCTTTTTTTAAAACGAGCTTTCATTTCATCCTTTTACTTGTTGGGGGGGGAAAAGAAATGATATTTAGAAGGAAATAGAAATGATAGCACAGAAAGAGACCATGTGACCCAGGCAGAGTGACACATTAGCCCTTTGGACCAGTAGGATTTTTTTACAATCACCTGGACCCCTCCCATCCACTTCAAAGTTCTCATTTCCCCATCACCGGGTGAAGAAATTTCTCCCAAATTCCTGACTGAATTTGCTATTGACCTGTCTCACATTTAGGATCCCATAACAAAGAGGAACATCTACTGAGTTTCTGGAGGAACATCTACTGAGTTTCTGGAGGAACATCTACTGTTTTTGTGTATTGATGATCCACACTTGTCTCAGCCATCAGGACCGAATCATAAGAATACCAAATCTCAAGGGGAACGACAATTTAATGTCTTCAGCTTGTATGAGGCGGCATAACTTCAAATTGAGGGGTGATAGGTTTAAGACAAACGTCAGAGGCAGGCTCTTTACGCAGAGAGTGGTAAGGGGGTAGAATGCCCTGCCTGCCAATGTAGTTAACTCAGCCACATGAGGGAGATTTAAACAATCCTTGGATAAACACATGGATGATGATGGGATAGTGTGGGGGATGGGCTTAGATTAGTTCACAAGTCGGCGCAACATCGAGGGCCGAAATGGCCTGTTCTGCGTTGTATTGTTCTATATTCTATATTCTATATATACCGCATGAGAAAAGGGTGCTGATTGGAAAACCTTTACATATGCTTCAAACTTCTCTCTTCCAGACAAATGAGCCTCTTTAATATTAAAAGGACCTAAACGGCAACTTTTTCACACAGAGGGTGGTATGTGTATGGAATGAGCTGCCAGAGGATGTGGTGGAGGCTGGTACAATTACAACATTTAAAAGGCATCGGGATGGGTATATGAATAGGAAGGGTTTGGAGGGATATTGGCCAAGTGCTGGCAGATGGGACTAGATTAGGTTAGGATATCTGGTCATATTGACAAGTTGGACCGAAGGGTCTGTTTCTGAGCTGTACATCTCTATGACTCTAACCTACCTGTTGGAACATCCAATACAGATTAGGATGTGGGTGTAAACTAATTTAGGGTAACAGGCCTGACGCGTGTCCCATTGATTGTCAAGGGACATGGTGCATATTTTACAGGAAGGCAGTGCTGGTCTGGTTGATTGGATTGATAGCTGGTTAAGTGTCTCTCATTCCCCTCATGTTGATTAATCAGTAAAATCCCTGAAATCCGGTGGATTTTTCCCTGCATTCCAGCTTTAGCGGCTAATTTAGTTGAAAGTCCGGGAAGTGTGCAGCGTATGGCTGTTTGCTTCATTCTAATTTCTATCGCCTCCGGCCTTGGGAAGGGCGGGAGGAATCTTTATGGGGGTTTCCTGATGAGGTCCTTGTAACCGAGTGAATCTCCTTAAATCTACTGACACCCCGAGTGTAAAATTCAACTGAGAATTCAGGACCTCGATGGGTATGTGTCTTTACAGGAGGAGAATTTAAACCAGGATTGCATTCGTTCGGGGCAGGCTTAATGTTCAGGCGGTGTCTGCACAGGGACAACTCCTCACATCCTGGATTGCTGGGGGTGATTATTATTCCATTCTTACGTGGGACGTGAGTGTCGCTGGCTGGGCAACATGTTTTCCCCTTTCCTAACTGTGCTCAAATTAACAAAGATGAGTGTTTGTTCCTTTACTTTTTTTCTCGTTATTTATTCATGGGATGAGGGCGTCACTGGCTAGGCCAGAGGACAGTTAAGACTCAACCACATTGCTGTGGGTCAGGAGTCACATGTAGACCAGACCAGGTAAGGATGGCAGTTTCCCTCCCTAAAGGACATTAGTGAAGCAGATGGATTTTTCCTGATAATTGGCATTGTTTCATAGTCATCATTCGACTCTTAATACCAGATATTTATTGAATTCAAATTCCACCATCTGCCGCGGAGGGATTCGAACCTGGGTTCCCAGGACGTTATCTGGGTCTCTGGATTAACAATAATACCACCACGCCATCACCCTCCCAGACTCGAAACCAGACTAACAAGTCAGTGCAGTACTGAGGGGCTGCTGCACTGTCAGAGATTCCGTCTTTTGTGCGAGACATTTACCTAAGGTACCGATCGAATTAATGACGAGAAATTTCAGTCACTGCTTTGGGGAAGGGAAACAAAATTCAGGAATACATGCAGAATGGGAGGGTATTCAGAGAGGAGAGAGGACATGGAACACCTTGGCGAGCAAGTCCACAAGCTCCTGAAGCTGTCAGTACAGATAGGTAATGGGATAAAGAAGGCATTTAGGGTACTATCTTTTACTGGGCAAGCTGTTCAATGGGAAAACAGGGAATTAACGTTGGAACTATACAAGACCTGTCTCTTTTATTTGCTCATGGGATGTTGGTATCACTGGCTGGACCAATATTTATTGCCCATCCCTCGTTGCGCTTGAGAAGGTGATGGTGAGCTGCCTCCTTGAACCGCTGTAATCCTCCTGCTGTTAAGCAACAGCTGTAATTTTGTGAACAATTCTGGTCACCACAATACAGGAAGGACATAATTGCTCTGGAGAGATATCGGAGGAGATTTACAAGAATGTTATCAGGGTTTGAACATTTCAGCTATGAAGAAAGATTGAATAGACTGCGGTCACGTTTCTTAGAACAGAGGAGGCTGGAGGGGTGTCATAATTGAGACAAACAAAATAATCAGGGGCTTGAATAGAATGGATAAGGAAGGCCTATTCCCTAAGGTGGATAGGTCAATTGCCAGGGGACACAAATTTTAAATTATTTGGTTGATGGGTTAGAGGTGTGTGTGTTTGTGTGTGTGTGTGTGTCTCTGTGTATGTGTCTGTATGTGTGTATTGATATTGTGTGTGTGTCTCTGTATGTGTGTCTGTATATGTGTGTGTCCCTGCATACATGTGTCTATTTGTGTGTGTCTGCGTGTGTGTCTGTGTGTGTGTCTGTGTGTGTGTGTCTGTGTGCATGTGTGTCTGCGTGTATGTGTGTGTCTATGTGTCTGAGTATGTGTCTGTATGTGTGCGTCTGTGTGTGTGTGCTTCTGTGTGTGTCTGTCTGTGTGTGTGCTTCTGTGTGTCTGTGTGTGTGTATGTGTGTCCATGTGTGTGTGTCTGTGTGTGTATATGTCTGTGTGTCCATGTGTGTGTGTCGGTGTGTTTATGTATGTGTCTGTGTTTGTTTGTGTATCTGTGTGTGTGACTGTGTGCGTGTGTCTGCGCGCGTGTGTCTGTCTGTGTGTGTGTGTGTATGTGTCTGTGTGTGTGTGTTTATGTCTGTGTCTGTGTGTGTGTCTGTGCGTATCTGTCTAATCTTCTCACGACATGGTTTCAATTCCTGCAATAGCAAAGTCTAAAATAAGAATCTAGGAATCAGAGAGTCAAAGGGATGTACAGCACAGAAGCAAACCCTTTGGTCAAACCCATCCTTTTAAATGTTGCAATTGTACCAGCCTCCACCACTTCCTCTGGCACTCATTCCGTACATGTACCACCCTCTGTGTGGAAAAAATTGCCCCTTAGGTCCCTTTTATATCTGGTACAATTGCAACATTTAAGAGGCATTTGGATGGGTATATGAATAGGAAAGGTTTGGAGGGATATGGTCCTGGTGCTGGCAGGTGGGACTAGATTGGGTTGGGATATCTGGTCGGCATGGATGGGTTCGACCAAAGGGTCTGTTTCTGTGCTGTACATCTCAATGACTCTATGACTCTATGCTCCTCATGATTTTATAAACCTCTATAAGGTCACCCCTCAGCCTCCGACGCTACAGGGAAAACAGCCCCAGCCTGTTCAGCCTTTCACTATTGCTCAAATCCTCCAGCCCTGGCAACATCTTTGTAAATCTTTTCTGAACCCTTTCAAGTTTCATAACATCTTACCGATCGGAAGGAGACCAGAATTGCATGCAATATTCCAACAGTGGCCTAACCAATGTCCTGTACAGCCACAACATGACCTCCCAACTCCTGTACTCAATACTCTGACCAATAAAGGAAAGCATACCAAACGCCTTCTTCACTACCTTATCTACCTGTGACTCCACTTTCAAGGAGCTATGAACCTGTACTTCAAGGTCTCTTTGTTCAGCAACACTCCCTAGGACCTTACCATTAAGTGTATAAGTCCTGCTAAGATTTGCTTTCCCAAAATGCAGCACCTCACATTTATCTAAATTAAACTCCATCTGCCCCTTCTCAGCCCATTGGCCCATCTGATCCAGATCATTTTGTAATCTGAGGTAACCCTCTTCGCTGTCCACTACACCTTCAATTTTGGTGTCATCTGCAAACTTACTAACTGTACCTCTTATGTTCACATCCAAGTCATTTATGTATATGATAAAAAGTAGAGGACCCAGCACCAATCCTTGTGGCACTCCACTGGTCACAGGCCTCCAGTCTGAAAAACAAGCATTCACCACCACCCTCTGTCTTCTACCTTTGAGCCAGTTCTGTATCCAAATGGCTAGTTCTCCCTGTATTCCATGTGATCTAACCTTGCTAACCAGTCTCCCATGGGGAACCTTGTTAAACGTCTTACTGAAGTCCATGTAGATCATGTCCACCGCTCTGCCCTCATCAATCCTCTATGTTACTTCTTCAAAAAACTCAATCAAGTTTGTGAGACATGATTTCCCACAAAGCCATGTTGACTATCCCGAATCAGTCCTTGCCTTTCCAAATGCATGTACATCCTGTCCCTCAGGATTCCCTCCAACAACTTGTCCACCACCAACATCAGGCTCACTGGCCTATAGTTCCCTGGCTTGTCCTTACCACCCTTCTTAAACAGTGGCACCACATTTGCCAACCTCCAGTCTTCCGGCACCTCACCTGTGACTATTGCTGATATAAATATCCCAACAAGAGGCCCAGGAATCACTTCCCTAACCTGATCAGGTCCTGGGGATTGATCCACTTTTATGTGTTTGAAGACATCCAGCACTTCCTCCTCTGTAATATGGACATTTTTCAGGAGGTCACCATCTATTTCCCTACATTCTATATCTTCCATGTTCTTTTACACAGTAAATACTGATGCAAAATATTCATTTAGTATCTCCCCCATCTCCTGGGGGTCCACGCAAAGGCTGCCTTGCTGATCTCTGAGAGCCCCTATTCTCTCCCTAGTTACCCTTTTGTCCTTAATGTATTTGTAAAAGCCTTTTGGATTCTCCTTAATTCTCTTTGCCAAAGCTATCTCATGTCCCCGTTTTGCCCTCCTGATTTCCCTCCTACTGCCTTTATACTCTTCTATGGATTCACTTAATCTATCCTGTCTATACCAGACATATGCTTCCTTCTTTTCCTTAACCAAAACCTCAATTTCTTTAGTCATCCAGCATTCTCTTTACCTACCAGCCTTCCCTTTCATCCTGACAGGAATATACTTTCTCTGGATTCTCATTATCTCATTTCTGAAGGCTTCCCATTTTCCAGCCATCCCTATACCTGCGAACATCTGCATCCAATCAGCTTTCGAAAGTTCTTGCCTAATACCGTCAAAATGAGCCTTTCTTCAAATTTAGAACTTCAACTTTTAGACCTGTTCTATCCTTTTCCATCACTATTTAAAAACTAATAGAATTATGGTCGCTGGCCCCAAAGTGCTCTCCCACTGACACCTCAGTCAACTGCCCTGCCTTATTTCCCAAGAGTAGGTCAGGTTTTGCACCTTCTCTAGTCGGTACATCCACATACTGAATCAGAAAATTGTCTTGGACACACTTAACAAATTCTTCTCCATCTAAACCCTTAACACTACGGCGGTCCTAGTCGATGTTTGGAAAGTTAAAATGCCCTACCATAACTACCCTATTATTCTTACACATAACTGAGATCTCCTTACAAGTTAGTTTTGCAATTTCCCTCTGACGATTAGGGAGTCTAAAATACAAGCAGCTCTAGAAAATTTCCCTGCCAGTAAATTAGTCCCCTTCCAATTCAGGTGCAATCCGTCCTTCTTGTCCAGGTCACTTCTACCCCAGAAGAAATTCCAACTATCCAACAATGTGAACCCTTCTCCCGTACACCAGCTCCTCCGCCATGCATTCATCTGCTCTCTCCTCCTATTCCTATTCCAACTAGCTCGCAGCACCAGGAGTAATCCAGACATTACTACTCTCGAGGACCTCCTTTTTAAATTCCTGTCTAACTTTCTATGTTCTTCCTTCAGAATCTCAACCTTTTCCCTTCCTATGTCATCAGTTCCAATGTGTACAATGACCTCTTGCTGGCCCCTCTCCCCCGTGAGAACATTCTGCACCCTCTCCAAAACATCCTTGACCCCGGCACCAGGGAGGCAAAACACCATTCTAATTTTTCGCTGCTGGTAACAGGAACGTCTGTCTGTACCTCAGGCTAGAGAGTCCCTGAACACAATCGATCTCTCGGAACCTGACGTACCCCTCGTTGCATTAGAGCCAGTCTCGATACCAGACACTTGGCTGTTTGTGCCACGTTCCCCTGAGAATCCACCACCTCTACATTTTTCAGAACAGCATACTTGTTTGAAATGGGGATAGCCACAGAAGACTCCTGCACTACCTGCCTACCTCTCTTACCTTTCTTGGAGTTAACCCATTGATGTGACTGTATTTGTGGCTTTTCCCCCCTTTCTATAATTGCCATCCATCACATTCCCTTGCTCTTGTAAATTCCTCATTGCCTCTAAATGTCTCTCCAACTGATCCAGTCGATCTGATAGAATTCACAATCAACGGCCTTTATTGCATATAAATTCCTCAGTATCCCATAAGCTCTCCCTAAACTCCCACATTCGATAAGAAGAGCATATTACTCTACGAAAGGCCATTTTTGCTTCTTTCAATCTATAGACCCAAAAAATAGCACTGTCTTATTCCTCTACAAAACACTGCTCCAGGTTAAATTAATACTTATGGCTTATATTTTTACATTTAATCAAGAGTCTTATCTCAATAAAACATATAATCAAGAAAGAACCCACTCTATTCACTACTGCAGACTTATTGTAAGGCCACACTTAAAAATATCCACTTATCTGTTTCTGTGCTGTGACCTCTCCCAAACAGGTCCCTCCAAGATCAATTGTTTAATTTTACTGTTTGTTAATTTTCCCAGACGCACTTCGATATGCAGCAATACATGAGTTCAACAGTAAAGGCAGTAACTGTGCAGGTTCACTGCTGTGTCAGTTAGCAGTGTGGGTTTCTCTCTCTCCCTCCCTCTCTCCTGCAATGACCTCACCATGTGCTGCCTTTGGTCTGTTCCTCTCCATTTTAAAACTGCCGTTGTTTTGACTTTTTTTCCTCCGAAGTTCCAAAACAATGTAACAGCTTATAAAACAGTAATTGCTGCTCCTGGAATTGCACCTCCAGCACCTAAAATACCTCAAAAAAGGAGCAGCCTGTTACAGCCCGAAATTTTTCCCGTCCTCCATCTTGGATTACCCAGAATCCTTGATAAAGGTCAAACGTCACACGACACCAGGTTATAGTCTAACAGGTTTATTTGGAAGTACAAGCTTTTGGAGCGCTATTCCTTTGTCAGGTAGCTAGTGGGGCAGGATCATAGGACACTATAAAATTCTGGGGTGGCGCACTGACTCAGTGGTTAGCACTACTACCTCACAGTGCCAGGGGCCCGGGTTCGATTCCGGTCTCAGAATGTCTGTGTGGAGTTTGCACATTCTCCCCATGTCTGTGTGGGTATCCTCCAGGTGCTCCGGTTTCCTCCCAGAGTCCAAAGATATGTAGTTTAGGTGGATTAACCATGCTAAATTGCACATAGTCCTCAGGGATGTGTGGGTGGGGTGCATTAGTCAGGGGTAAATGTAGAGTAATAGGGTAGGGGAATGGGTTTGAGTGGGATATTCTTCGGAGGGTTGGTGTGGACTTGTTGGGCCAAATAGCCTGTTTCCACACTGTAGCAATTCTATGACTTCCAAATAAACCTGATGGACTATAACCTGGTGTGATTTTTAACTTTGTCCAACACCAGCACCTCTACATTATGATAAAGGTAACCATGTATCCAAAGTATATTGGACATCCGGTTCACTAATGTCCTTTTGGGAAAGAAATCTGCCATTCCTACCTAGTCTAGCCTACATATGACTCCAATATGGTTGACTCTTAACTGCCCTCTGAACAATTAGTGGTGGTAATACTGTCTACAATCCTGGCACACCTTACTATAGGAAGGATGTGGTTGTACTGGAGAAGGTGCAGAGAAGATTCGCCAGAATGCTGCCTGGGATGGAGTAATGAGGACATGCTGGATAAGCTCAGGTTGAGAGGGGGGACCTGATTGAGGTCTGTACAATTATGAAAGACATGGACAAGGTGGATATGAAGCAATTGTTCCCCTTAGTTGAAGGGTCAATAACAAGAGAGTATACTTTGAAGGTGAAAGGCAGGAGGTTTGGAAGAGGTGCAGGGAGAGTAGTTGAGATGGGAAACACCGCAACTGTTAAAAAGTACTTGGGTGAACAATTTCAACATCATACCATTCAAGGCTGTGGGCCAAGTGCTGGAAAGTGGGACTAGAGTCGATTGAGAGTAATTTTCTGTTGGTGCGGATTCAATGGGCTGAAGGGCAGTGAGTGTATCCATGATTCTATGAAGTCACACTGTAATAATCCATCAAACCCACTGGGACCTTGACCACTGAGAAGGACAAGAACAGCAGATGCAATGGATTACCACCACCTCTGAGCTCCTCCCCCAATCCTGATTCGGAAATATATTGCCATTCCCTCGCTGTCGCTGGGTCAAAATCCTGGAACGCCTTCCAACAGCTCAAGCAATTCAAGAAGGCAGCCACACCTCCCCCCACCACCTTCCCTAGGGCAATTAAAAATGGGCAATAAATAGGTGATGCTCATATCCCATGAAATAAAAAATAACCCTTTCAGTTCCTGCAGTAAAACAAAGAACTGCAGATGCTGGATATCTGAAAAAATTGCTGGAGAAGCTCAGCAAGTCTGGCAACATCTGTGAAATGGAAACAGAGTTAACAGTTCAAATCCAGTGTCCCTTCCTCAGTGCTGAAATGGGTACTGATGAGGGACACCAGGCTCAAATTCTTTGAGATGGTAACAAGCAGGTTAGACAAATGAGAACCAATGGATATGAACTATTTGGATTCCCAGAAGGTGCCGCACAGGAGGCCGCTATATAAGATCAGATCCCATGGTGTTTGGGGAACAATGCTGGCAGAGGATTGGCTGACTGGCAGAAGGCAGAGTTGGGAATAAAGGAGCCTTTGTCAAGATGGCAGCCGGTGACCAGTGGAGTTCTGCAGGGGTCAGTATTGGGACCACAACTATTCACGTTATCCATTAACAATCTGGATGAAGGAACTGAGTACACAGTTGCCACATTTTCAGATAACACAAACATTGGTGAAGGCACAGGTTGTGTTGAGTAAGCAGGAAGGCTTCTGAAGGACTTGAACGGATAGGAGAGTGAATGGAGGAAGTCTGGGGAAATCTAAAACTCCAAGTGACTTGGCAGTCCTAGTTTAGGATTCCCTTAAAGTTAACATGCATGTTCAGTTGCCTGTTAGGAAGACAAATGCAATATTAGCATTCATTTCAAGAAGGTGAGAGTACAAGGGCATGAGATACATTGATGAGGCTGTATAAGGTTCTCATCAGACCACATTTGTGAGCAGTTTTGGGCCCTGTATCTAAGGAAGGATGTGCTGGTCTTGGAGGGGGTCCAGAGGAGGTTTACAAGAATGATCCTGGGAATGGAGGACTTCCCATCTGAGGAGCGGTTAAGGACTCTGGGTTTAGAGGGTTAAAGGTGATCTGATTGAAGCTGACAGAATACTGAGAGACCTAGATAGAGTGGACGTGGAGGAGATGTTTCCATCAGTAGGAGAGACTACGACCCAAGGGCACAGCCTCGGTGTGAAGGCCCAGCCCTTCAGAACTGAGATGAGAGGAAATTTCTTCAGCCAGAGGGTGGGGAATGTGTGGAGATCATTGCCACAGGGGGCTATGGAGACCTAGTCACCAATTGTACTTAAAACAGAGATAGCTTCTCGATTAGTAAGGCGAACAAGGATCAGAGGGAGAAGACAGGAGAATGGGCTTCAGAAATGTATCTGCCATAATCGAATGGTGGAACAGGCTCAATGGGCCGAATGGCCTAATTCGTCTCCCTTATCTTATGGTCTTAGGGAAACGCTAACTCTGTTTTCTCTCTCCACTGATGCTGCCAGACCTGCTGAGTTCTTCCAACAATTTCTGTTTGTTCCTTTCCTGGTTGTATTATACAGGGTAGGAGTGCGGGGGATGGGGGAGAGAAGTCATGCATGGAGGGGTTTGTAACCTAGAGTGTGGTGCTAGAAAAGCACAGCAGGTCAGGCAGCATCTGAGGAGCAGGAAAATCGACGTTTCAGACAAAAGCCCTTCATCAGGAATGAGAGGTTTGTAACCTAAAGTGTGGGGAGGGGGGAGATTGTGATTGAATGGGGTTTCAAACCCTGGGGACAGGAGGGGGAGGTGGGGTAGTGTGGAGGAAGGAGGCCATTCATGGTGGGGTTTGAAACTCAGGCTGAAAAGCTTTCATTTTTTGGAGGGAGGGGAGTGGAGGTGCCCCTGTGCTGCGCTGCCAGACACTCTTCCAGAACTTATACAATGTGGGTCAGTGGGTCAGACAGCATCGGAGGAGCAGGAACGGCGCGTTTCAGGTCAGGACTCTTCATCAGGACCAGGGAGAGGGAAGGGGGCTCAGACAAGAGTGGTGCGTGTATGGAATGAGCTGCCAGAGGAAGTGGTGGAGGCCGGTACAGTTACAGCATTTAAAAGGCATCTGGATGGGTATATGAATAGGAAGGGTTTTTAGAGGGATATGGGCCAAGTGCTGGAAAATGGGAGTAGACTAGTTAGGATATCTGGTTGGCATGGACGAGTTGGACTGAAGGGTCTGTTTCTGTGCTGTACATCTCTATGCCTCTAAATAAAAGGTAGGGGGGATGGTGATGGGTGAATGCACATAGGGGATTGGTCAGTGGGAAGGTGGAGCAGATTGGTGAGAAGGAAGTTGGATGGGGCAGGAAGGTGAGGGAGGGCTAGATGTGGGATGAGGTTGGGGGGGGTGGGGAGATTTAAAACTGGTGAAACCTAAGTTGAGGTCAATGGGCTGTAAGCCCCCCAGGCACAATATGAGGTGGTGTTCCTCCAGTTTGCGTATGGCCTCATTTTGAAAGTGGAGGTTGGACAAGTCGCCGAGGGAGTGGGAGGGGAGAAGGTGAGGGAGTGAGAGGGGAAGGAGGAGTGGGAGAGGGGTGTTGCCATGGCTGGTAACTGGAAGATGGTGTTGATTGGAGCTTCCAGAGCACAGATGCTGTGTGAATCGGTCCCCGAGTCTGTGCTCGGTTTCTCCAATGTAGAGGAGACCACATCAGGAGTAGACCAGGTTAGAGGGAGTGCAGGTGGATCTTTGCTGGACTTGGAATGATCGTTTGGGGCCTTGGACGGAGGTGAGTGGGGAAGTGTGAGGGCACGTGCTGCACTTCCTGCGGTGGCAGGGCAAGGTGCCCGGTGTGGAGGAGAGGGTGTTGGAGAGTATGGACCTGACCAGGGAGTCACGGAGGGAATTGTCCCTACGGAGAGAAGATGGGGTGGGGATGGAAATATCTTTATGGTGATGGGGTCAGCCTGCAGGTGATAGAAATGGAGGGTGATGCGTTGAGTTTGGAGGTTGGTGGGGTAAAATGTGAGGACTGGTGTGTGTGTGTGGGGGGGGGGGGTGAGTATTATCTCTGTCTTTATTGTGGTTGAGGGAGGGGTAGAGAAGGGGGGGAATTGAGGATAGATGTATGGGGGGATGGAGGGGATCATTAATCAGGGAGGCGGGGTGAGGGGAAATGACTGTGCTTGAAGTAGGCGGAGTTCTGGTAATGGTCTCCCTTTGCAGGAGCTTGCTCCGAGTGATACAATGCTCTGTCAATCAAACCCCTCCTCGCAAACCTATTGGCCGGGAGGGGCCGGGACCTCGCTGTGATAGGAGGAGGCAGCTGTCCTTCAGGAAATTCCCCGCCCCCTCAGGGGAAATGTATCCTTTTTGTTGCAGTTTCAGCTGAAACACAGTGGGGGAGGCAGAGACTGAGACGCCTACTCAGGAAGTCCCCCTTCACTTTGACAGTGTTGCAAAACGGCCTCTTGGCATCTTTAAACAAATATAGACACCCCCCCACCCCCTCCCTCCTGAATACACACACCTCCTCACAATCCAAAGGCTCGGGTGTGCGGTTCTTCATGCATTCACTCTCCTGGAGGAGGGGGTGGGGGGGAGTTGCACGCCTTCTGATGAGTTAACAGCCAAAGACACACAAAAAAATAATAAATTAGGGGAGGGGAGTGTCTCTGCCCATCTCCGCGTCTGACAAACCCACGGCAGATTGGAACAGAGGCCGGTGCAGTGCGGGAGGTGATCGGAGCAAGGCCACAGCACAGGTTCAAGGCTGGTCATGTCTAAGAACAGAAGGTCCCGGTGGTATTTCGGGGGCTTGGCTTCCTGCGGGGCAGCGTGTTGCACGCACCCTTTGGATCTCCTCAAGGTGAGCACCTCCAGGTGAGAGCGGCTGGGGGCTAGGGGGGCTAGGGAGGTCAGAGAGTGACACTTCACACAGCAGCCCCACTTCCTGCTCCTCTCTGCAATGGTGCAAAGGCATTGAGAGTTCCAGTCTCACTGGGGAAATAACTGGCTCCGGCTCTTCTTGTTTCACAAAGTAAACCAGTGGCTCGGTTTTACTGGGGAAGCCACTGTGGCTGATCAGTGAGGCAACTCTCTTCGGACAAGCCACTTGCAGAGTTTGCTTTTTTTTCCCCTGTGCGGTCTGAATCTAAGGCCGCTGTCACAAGGCTCTGCAATTTAATTATCGCGGGTTCCCCCCCCCCTCAGAGTGTGCAGCAATCTGTGTTTCAAATTGCTTTTGTTTAAGTTTTAATGTATGTGGCACTGGTCACACGTGGTCACACGCATACATATGCGTGGCTGTATATGTGCTGATTTACTGTATTGCTTTCTACCCAGTGATGTACACCCCTCTCCTCCAGCTTGCTTGAATTGTGACTTGAGTTCCCTGGCTTTTTTTTCTCTCTTGCTAATGATTCAACTCGTGTTCTGACGCAAGGAGCTGCATTTTCTGTGCTTGTCGCACTGAGAGTCTGTGAATTTGAGAGGGATTTGAGACACTTGTGTGTCTCAAGCAGTCATTGATCAGTATTGCTCAAGACTGAGTGATAAGTTCTGATTAGGGGGTTGAGCTGTGTGGAGATTTGAATCTGCTGTTGACAGTTAGCCATGATGTTATTGAGTGACACAGCACTCTTAAGGGTCTGAATGATCTAATCTTGTTGGGCTACATTCCCCAATTCCGTTCTAAAGGTCCGATAACAACTGAAAGGTTTGTAGTTGGAATCGGGATGTTTGAAGACAACAAAAAAATGTATTCGATCTCCATTGTGTCTTTTTTGCAATAATTGTGGCTTTCCTCTAGGTGCTCCAGTTTCCTCCCACAATCCAAGGATATGCAGGTTAGGTGAATTGGCCAATCTAGATTGCCCATAGTACTCAGGGATGTGTAGGATAGGTGCATTCGTCGGGGTTAAGTACAGGATAATAGGTTAGGGGGAATGGGTCTGGGTGGGTTACTCTTCAGAGGGTCAGTGTGGAGTTGTGGAACCAAAGGGCCTGAGTCCACACTGTAGGGATTCTATGAATTAATTTTGAGGATGTGAGTTGACTGGACCAGCATTTATTGCCTGTCCCTGGTTGCTTTTGAGAGGGTGGAGGTGAGCTGCTGCCTTGAACCATTGGTGTCCATGTGCTGGAGGGAGGGCCACAGTGCATTGGGGGGAGAGTTCCAGGAGTTTGACCCAGCAGCAGTGAAGGAATGGCGTTATAGTTCCATGCCAGGATGGTCAGTGGTTTGGAGGGGAACTTGCAGGGGGTGGTGTTACCATGTATCTGCTGCCCTTGTCCTTCTGGATGGAAGTGGCTGTGTGTTTGGAAGGTGCTGTCTGAGGATCTGTGGTGAATTTCTGCAGTGCATCTTGTAGATAGTACACACTGCTGCTACTGAGTGTCAGGCAGAGGGAGTGGATGTTTGTGGATGTGGTGTCAATCAAGTGGGCTGCTTTGTCCTGGAATGTAAATGGTGGATAGGCTTTGGAGAGTTGGGATGTGAGTGATTCTCTGCAGGATTCCCAGCCTTTGACCTGTCTTTGTAACCACTGTGTGATTGGTCCAGTTCAACTTCTGGTCATTGGTAATCCCCAGGTTATTGACAGTGAGGGACTCAGTGATGGTAACACCATTGAATGTGATGCAATGATGGTTCGATTCTCTCTTGTTGGAGATGGTCATCGTCTGGCATTTGTGTGGTGTGAATGTCAGCCCAAGCCTGGATAGCGTTCAGGTCTTGCTGCATTTGAATGCGGATTACTTCAGTATCTGAGGAGTCGTGGCTGGTGCTGAACATTGTGCAATCACCAGCGAACATCCCTCTTTCTGACTTTATGATGGAGGGAAGATTATTGATGAAGCAGCTGAAGCTGGTTGGACCTAGGACACTACCCTGAAGAACTCCTACAGAGATGTCCTGGAGCTGAGCTGACTGACCTCCAAAAACCACAACTATCTTTCTATGTGCTCAGTGCGACTCTAACCTGGCAGAAAAGATGATGGTTGAGTTTATTGGTCATCAGTCATTGTATCAGCCTCCTATCACTGTAATCTTTCATGGGTGGTTAAAGTATTGTGTCCAATTCAGGACCTCGTACTTTAAGCAGCATATGGAGGCTTCGGAAAGGGGTGGAGGAGGCTTACTGGAATGGGACAGGGTTGGAAACTTCAATTCTGTACACACATCTGGAGGTGGGGTGGCAAAAGTGGAATTCAATTTCCGTGGTCAGAATTGTGATGGGTTTTGACAGAGTAAATAAGGAGACTGTGTTTCCCAGAGGTTTGGAATCATCGGGAACATAGAAAAAACTCCGAGGTGAGATGAGTTATGATCTGGAATGCACTGCCTATAGGGAAGGTGGAAACAGAGTGAACGGAACTTCCAGCAGAGAGTTGCATTATTACTCTATTTTCACGCTTAGGGGAAGAGCAGATGGTTTGTTTAAATGGCTGTGATAGGCTGAATGGCCTCCTGTTGCGTAAGAACATTGAATCCTGTGGGTCATGAGATGTGACTGCACACCACCACGGAAATGGTGAAGGTGTGACACTGTCCTTGTTTGCAAGTGCTGTCCTCTACCTCTAATGTTTCCTGTTCCACAGTTTCTGGGATTGGTGCTTCATGAGACCCCACCCCCCATTGGGACCCATAGAGCCCAATACTCGTGTTTTTTTTTAAAGAGTTTGCAAGAAAGCAACGCTGTCAGCAGAATTGTCCCAAGGCAAGCTCTGCCTCAATGGGTGTGTTTGTTGGACTGTTTGTTTTTCTCCTGAATTTATCACTTTGCATGTTATCAGCTGATACCATGCAGAGTTATAAAAGTGCCACTCTCTTCTTCCTCCAGTGTAATATAGATGTCTTTATTACTCATAAAATCAAAATCACATGACTCCAGGTTATAGTCCAACAGGTTGATTTGAAACCACAAGCTTTCAGAGCATGTGCTCCTTCATCGGGCAGCGACTGAGAGAGAATCAGACACAGAATTTATAAGTAAAAAATCAAAGGCTCATACAACTGATGCAAATGTGTTGAACAAAGCTAGATAGCTATCAAGTCTTTAATCAGTTAGAATGAAAGTGTAGGTTTCAATTGATTAATATCTAAATCCCAGGATTTCTTTCAAGTCACAGCCCCAAGATAACCTCCAGGTTTTATCAGAATAAAGGCAACACCTTGGGTCAGACAGTGTTGTTTAGGTGTTTAACTCCTCCTCCTGTATTGAGTGTCATTGCTTGTACTGGTTGAATTAAGGGTGTGAAGAGGGTGGGGTTAATGGGGCATGTGGAAGTAGTGGTAGTCCCAGATTTTGACCCCAAAGGCTCCCCCCTCTTTTTCCCAACTCTCATGGCTCAGTGAGTGCTGTGGGCCCCCATTTCCATCGCACATACCAACCAGTGTCTACTGCAGCCTTCACATTCCCATTACCCAGTCTCCCCAACACTACAGGAACTACAGAGAGTCATGAACACAAGCCAGTCCTCCATCCATTGACTCCATCTATACTTCCCACTGCCTTGGGAAGGTAGCCAACATCATCACAGACCCCTCCCACCCCGGTTATACTCTCTTCCAACCCATTCTGTAGGGCCGAAGTTATAAAGGTTTATGTAGCTGCACGTGCAGGTTCAAGAACAGCTGCTTCCCCTCTGATAACTGTTATCAGAGCTTTGGACAGACCTGTTTAATGTGAATGTTAATGTTTCTCTGCACCTTCTCAACAGCTGTAATATTGTATCCTGCACTCTGTTCTGTTACCCTGATGCACTTGTATAGAACAATCTGACTGTGAAGCTTATTAAGATAACACTTCTCACTGTACCTCGGAACACGGGGCAATAATAAATCAAATCAAATCCTTGCTAACTTTGCAGCAGCTCAGCTGTTCCATTTTCTGGATTGCCTCAACTGTACCATGGATTGGCTAGTGTTGGATTGTGGGTTGGAATGATGTCAGCTGTGCTGAGGGCTTTGAGACCACCATGGACTTCCTGTTTCCCTGCTGCCTCTTGCTGCTGTGTAATTTCCGAATTGTCTTTATTTCTGGCCTCGTCCTCAGCTCTCGGCTCTTGAGGTGCCAGTTTTGGACATGGTAGGATTTCTCTCGACCCTAGATCTCCCTCAATACCATGAGAGACTCCTCGTTCCTTGGGCTGAGCTTTGGGCAGATGCTTCCTCAAACAGTATCCAAATGAATGAAATTTAGAAATATCGTGTTGGGCAAGTCACCAAGATGTTGGAAGTACTTCCCCGTCCAAACGGGTCTTGTTATTATAAACTCTGAGCAATCTTTCTCTCACATACAGTCGACCCTATGTCTAATCCGGTATTTACTGAGATACCAGATTCTGGTTATAGATTCCCTACAGCGCGGAAACTGGCCATTCAGCCCAACAAGTCTGCACAGACCCTCCGAAGTGTAACTCACCCAGACCCATTCCCCTACCCTCCCACTCTACCTGACTAATCCACCTAACCTACATGTCCCTGAAAACGAGGGGCAATTTAGCATGGCCAGTTCACCTGACCTGCGCATCTTTGGACTGTGGGAGGAAACCGGAGCACCCGGAGGAAACCCACACAGACACGGGGAGAATGTGCAAACTCCACACAGACACTTGCCCGAGGCTGGAGTCCAACCCAGGGACCTAGTGCTGTTTGGCAGCAGTGTTAATCACTGAGCCGCTGGACTGTGGTCTGGTGTAATTAAACTGAACTTCACTCCCCATTGTTAATGGTTTCCATGGGGATTGGAATGGAAAATCACTTTCAATAAAACCAATGAGCCTGAGCTAGACAATGGAATAGCAAACAATGACTCTGCAAAAATTCACAAACCTCTCCCTGACGAATTCAGGGGATGAGGGTGACGCTGGCTGAGCCAGCATTGATTGTGCATCCCTAACTGCCCCTTGCAAAGGTCAAGGTAGGCCTTTGTGATCTTTCTCGATTGTTTTATTAAAATTCATGTGTTTATTGTCCTTATAAACCCTTTGATCTTTTTGAGTGCCCTACTTATCTGCTGAGACAGACTGTAATGACATCTATCATCTCATTTCTCCTTGACAAACCCAGTTTGTTGTGTGCAGGTCCCACTGAGTGACTGGGCCGTTGAGGCATTCAAATGAATGAGGTTCCCTCCAGTTGCCCAGTTGCTTTGAATTTGAAGGTCATGGGTTCATCAATCCAATCACCCCCACGCCGAGAGATGTCTGACCCTTTACTGCAGTGTGGGAGGGTCAGTGCTGAGGGAGAGCCATCCTGGGGATGGTTTGGTGCCAGAGGGGCAGGGTCAGTGCCGAGGGAGAGCTGCCCTGTCGGACAGTCAGTGCCCAGGGAGAGGGGCAGTGCCAGTCAGGCAGTGTTTCATTCTCTGCCTTTTTAGCTGGCTGTAAAAGATCCTGTTTAATTTTTCTTCCCAAGATCCTTTTTAACCGTTGGTCAAGAAATTCAGAGTAGATTAGCGGGTCATTGATCTTTGTGCTGTGTGCACACGGGCTGTTAGGAGCACAATTGGACAGTGCGGCCTGTCAAACTTACTCCCATGGGCAGTACGACTGTGGTTACCAGGGCCTTCAATTCCATTTCCCTGCCTGCTCCCCATTTCCCTGTGTCTGTCTGTATGCCCGTGTGTGTACGCAGGCGCTGCAGCCTTGGGGTGGGGGTAGGGTGAAATAAAACAGGAGAATATCTGAGATACAGAGCAGGAGATCATTTCAACAACCCTACCCTCAATCTGGACACAACTCTTCAGAAAGCTCCAGTTGTTTGTCGGAGGGAGCTGTATGATTGGGAGCTGAATGTTTGGGTGCTTTTCTGCTTATCTTTTGACACACACCGGAGTGTTCCTGTTCCCTCCAGGTTCTCTCTGCTTATCAGGCACTTGTGCTGGACTGTTCGTCAGGCAGCTGATTGTGATTCCAAACTGCAAATGTTTTCTGGTTTGTTCAAGGCTGCCCTTACTAATTATAACCACGCAACTGTTCCTCACTCCCATTGCTCTGTCTCATTTAGAGATAAAAAGCTGGAAATTGTAGCTTGGACATGCTGTGCCCTGTGATTTCACTCTGTATGGAACTTACATCTTAGTCTCATCTCTCCTGGTTTCTCCCGAACCTATTAATTATCCAGAAGCTTTTTTTTTCCCCCAAATGTAACATCGATCCTTATTTGTGGTCAACTGCCCCACTTCCAGATTTCCGTCTGACATTTCCTGTTTAATCTCCAGCACTCACTCTCTCCACCTTTTTGGAAATTGTTCTTTAAAATCACTTCCCCTTTGATCACCTTGTTGGAATGTGTGTGTTAGTGGTTCAGTGTCTCATTTAGCTTTATAACATTGCTGTGCAACATAGAACATTCCGGCGCAGTACAGGCCCTTCGGCCCTCGATGTGGCGCCGCCCTGTGAAACCAATCTGAAGCCCATCTATCCTACACTATTCCATTTTCATCCACATACCTATCCAGTGACCATTTAAATGTCCTTTAAAGTTGGCAAGTCGTCTACTGTTGCAGGCAGGGATTCCACGCTCCTCCAACTCTGAGTAAAGAAACTTCCTCTGATGTTTGTTCAATATCTATCACCCCTCAACGATGTTAGGATGTTTCCCCGGGTTAAAGGCACCATAGAAATAGTTTTGACTTTGCTTGCATATTTAAACATGACTCTGGTTCCTGAGCAGTGTACCATTAGGTAAGCTTGCTATTATTGGTCAACGCATTGAATATTGCGGTTAGGATGTCATGTTGCGGGCTGAACAAGAATTGGTTAGGCCACCTTTGGAATACTGCATTTGTTTTTGGCCTCCCTCCTATCAGAAGGATGTTGTGAAACTTGAAAGGGTTCAGAAAAAATTTAAAAGGATGTTGCCAAGGTTGGAGGATTTGAGCTACAGGGAGAGGCTGAACAGGCTGGGGCTGTTTTCCCTGGAGCATCGGAGGCTGAGGGGTGACCTTATAGAGGTTTACAAAATCATGAGGATAGGGTAAATAGCTAAGGCTTTTACCCTGGGGTAGGGAGTCCAGAACTAGAGAGCGTAGGTTCAGGGTGAGAGGGGAAAGATTTAAAAGGGACCTAAGGGGTAACTTTTCCATGCAGAGGGTGGTATGAGCTGCCAGTGGAAGGAGTGGAGGCTGGTACAATTACAGCACTTAAAAGGCATCTGGGTGGGTACTTGGATGGGAAGGATTTGAGAGGGATATGGGCCAAGTGCCGGCCAATGGAACTAGCTGAGTAGATACTGTAGTCAGCATGGAGCAGTTTGGGCCGAAGGGTCTGTTACCATGCTGTATTGCTCTGTGACTATATATCTGGTCAGCATGGATGAGTTGGACAGAAGGGTCTGTTTCCATGCTGGTCATCTCTATGACTCACTGGAAACAGCGTCATGTTTGGAGAGAACACTGTGGTCATTGTTTCGAGGATCTGTTGAGATAATATTTGTGGTGCTTCTCTGGATGCTTCTACTGGTTTGTAAAAAGTGGAGGGGGTAAGCTGGTTCACTTGCAATAATTCCCTGCCTGATTAATTAGAAGTCACAGCTTCTAGCAACTGCTGGAGGAAAGATAAATTTGGTTTTCTTCAGACTTGAAGTGGTCTACTGCATATGGCAAAGAACTCCTAAACCAGAAGGTTTCTCTCTATCTTGTTCGCAGTCTTAAGCTGCTCATTAATGTGATTGTTGGCAGGCAGAAGCTGTGTTGTTGTGACTGGTCATTAGCCCACAGCCCAATCCATGCCATCTTGCCAAAATCAAAGCTGCGTTTGTATCCAGCTTTGTCAGCAGTGACAGTTTGTCTGCAGGCTACACTTGTCCAAGGAAGGGCCTGTGTAAATGATGCAGTGAGGGTCAACTTACTGTCTTTCAAAACACACAGCAATCCCAGGGTTTTTCAGACAATACTCATTTTGATGTAGTTAGAAATACAAGAAAAATAAAGAGGGCTGATCTTCTATAAGATTAGATTAGATTCCCTACAGTGTGGAAACAGGCCATTTGGCCCAACAACTCCACACTGACCCTCTGAAGAGTAACCCACCCAGACCCATTCCCCTACATTTATCCCTGACTAATGCACCTAACACTATGCAGACAGTTTGTATTTTAAGTGATTTTTTTTCCCAGTTGTGAGTTGGGCGTTTATATCTGTGCTTTGTTTTTGAGCTTTTGTTGCAGGATGGATTGTGAAATTTTGTATGTTCACTATGCAAGTCACAGATTTTGTGACTGAACAGGTTATGGGTATTCTGTCTGTCTTAGCCAAGGCAAAAGTGGATACTGCAAATGCGAGAGATTAGTGTGGTGCTGGAAAAGCACAGCAGGTCAGGTAGCATCTGAGGAGTGGGAAAATCGACGTTTCAAGCAAAAGCCCATCCTCATTCCTGATGAAGGGCTTTTGCCCGAAACGTTTTCCCCCCCCCTGTCGGAGGGTTAGGGCTGAGGGAGCGCTGCGCTGTCGGAAGGTCAGGGCTGGGGGTGGGGGTTGGGAGGGTGGCGGGGAGTGCTGGAGGGATCAGGAACAGGAGTAAGCCAGTCAGTGAGGTCATGCCTGGTCTGTGGCCTAACTCCAAAATCCTGCCTTTAGCCCTTATCCCTTCATACCTTTGCTGATCAAGGGATACTGAGGCCAGTGTTTAGGGATTCTCTCTCTCTCTCTCTCTCTCTCACTGAAAACTGGAGCAAACAGTTTAATCATTGTTTGTTTGTCTGAGTGACTGGACCACAACTGAAAATAAAACCTCTGCGTCATTGCACAGACACACGCAGACAGACAGGCGCAGAGACACACACATATCGGTTGTGAAATGTTTAAAGAGTATGCCATTTAAGTGTTTTCACTCAAAAGTCTGGAGTGAACCATCCTGAACCAGTCCGGTCCCGGTTCCCCAGAGGCTGTGTTGTAACAGCCTGCTCCCGTTGGCCCTCCAGCTTGTGTTCTGTCTGGATGAGAAAGTGACTGTAAATACAGGTCTAGATTTGCAGACAGCTGTAGCAGCTTTGAGCTGCGATTATGTTATTACGAGCTTTGGCCTGTTCCTCACTGCGAGGGTGCAACAGTGACTAGGCCAGAAGCAACCTCCAGGAATGGCCACATCGCCCTGCAGCCAGCTCCTGGCAACGCAGCCTCCTCTCTACCAGGGCTGACCTCGGAGACCATTTCACCCCTTCAGGCAGTTCTATCATTCCAGGAGACTTGCGTCCTCATTCCCTTGACAGATCTTGGCGCCCTCTCCTTGACTAGGAGGCCTTGGCTCATCTCTGATGGAAAATTGATCGATCTGGCCTTGATTGCTTCCCCTTAGGGAAGAGATAATGGTTCCACCTGAACTCTGTACAAAGAACTCTCTCCAACTTCCATGTTCAATAGCTTAGCCCAGACTACTCTCCCACTGGAGGAAGAGTTTTGAGTTGATTTTGTTCAAAGTGCTCAAAAATACTCCTCCATCTTCCCACTGTTGACGCCTGGAGCGCCATCTTGTTTTCTATCTCCATCACCACACCCACCCCCTTATATTGATACTGTTCCCCTCCACCCTATTCCCCAGGCTCTTTCGGAGCCTGTTTTGAGGGAATGTGTGTGGAGGATTGAAGAGGGGCTGGGGGCTTCGGTGAATGTTCAGCTCTGCAGCCAATCATAGAATCCCTACAGTGCCCTTCGGCCCAATAAGTCCACACCAACCCTCCAAAGAGTATCCCACCCAAACCCATTTCGCATTACTCTACATTTACCCCTGACTAATGCACCTAACCTGCATATCATGAGCAATTTAACATGGTCAATTCACCTAACCTGTGGGAGAAACTGGAGCACCCGGAGGGAACCCACGCAGACACTGGGAGAATGTGCAAACTCCACACAGACAGTTACCTGAGGCTGGAATTGAACCCGGGGTCCCTAGAGCTGTGAGGCTGCAGTGCTAACCACTGAGCCACCGTGTCGTCCGAATCTGTTGTGATGGAAAAAGGCAGCACTCCTGTTGTTCCTAACTGCTGCACCTCCATGCTGGCTGTTAGTGACTCATGGATGAGATGATCCAGATCCCTTCGAGCATCGTCAGTTCCCAACCTCTCATCGTTTCTGAAATCCTCTGCCTTCCTGTTATACCAAATTGAATACTTCCTCCACACTTATCTCCTGGACACTGCAGTGGGCAGGGACCAGCTAACTCCAGGTTGGGGGGGGCCCAGCTTGTAGGCCATTCAGCCCACTATCCCCATGCTGGCCCTGTGACTGAGATCTCCTGTTAGTCTCCCTTTCCTGCTCGTGCCCCAGGGTGTGACACCTTTTCTCGTTTTCCAGACGTTCCTGATGAAGGTGTCTTCCCCCAGTTTTCACCAGCATCAGCGCTGACCCTGTTCCCCTGGGTACTGTCTGACTCTTTTGTCTCCCTCTCTCCCTGGGCAGTCAGCCTGTGTTTAACCTGTTCCCCTGGCTACATACTGACTGACTGACAGTCTGACTATCGTGTCTCCTTCTCTCCCTGGGCAGGTCCACCTGCAGACCCAGCAGGAAGTGAAGATGAGGATGACTGGGATGGCAATCCATGTCGTTCGGAACGATGGCTTCCTGGCTCTCTACAACGGACTGAGCGCCTCACTGTTCCGCCAGGTAAAACTGCACACCTGTACGCCCACAGGCCGAGGTGGGTGGGTCCCAGGGGCTGAGAGAGTCTGTGCCAGTGTCTCTGGGCAGGCTGGGTATTGGGTTGGCGATGAGTGTGGGAGGAGGGGTAGATTCTAATAGCAGCTGGAATGGTTTAACCCTGGCAACAGGAACGTCAAGAGAGGCCGAAGTTGCTTCTGATGGAATGGCTTTTTTACTGTGGGTGAAGAGCGCTCCATCCAGCAGGAGGGCTTCAGTACACCAACCACTACCGGGGCCGAGAGCACAGACCCAGACCAGGGGCCCAGGTCCGGGCTCAGACCCAGACCCGGGAGGCCAGGGGACCAGCCCAGACTTGGGACCAGTCACTTTTTAGAAAGAACAGTAATCTCTTTATAAATCAAAATGAGACCATTTGGCCCATTGTGGGGTAGAAATAAGAGCAGGAGTAGGCAATTCGGTCCATTTCAGAGTCTGTGCGATGATTTTAGTTTTGACTTTAACTGCACTCCCCCATCCAATGAGCTTTGTGCGATAAGGTGGTCGCTGATTTTAGTTTTGACTTTAACTGCACTCCCCCATCCAATGAGCTTTGTTGATCGGAACTCTGGCTCTGTCTCCGATACAGCCAATGACCCAGCCTCCATCACTCTCTCTGTCTGACAAGATTCCAAAACCCCTGACCACCTCAGAGGGGGAATTTCTCCACAACTCCATCTTATTTTGAAACTGGGCTCTCTTGTTCGAGATCCCCTCGACCAGGGAACGGCGCTCTCTGTAGGATCCTGTCAGATCCTCTCTGTATGTCTTGTTCCTTATTAAAGGGTGCTCGGGAGGGAAACGAGTTAACTACACGGATAGAGGATCTGTGATTGGACTACTGGCTGAGGAAATGAGAAATCTCTCTGAATCTAGTTGATCAGAAAAATATCTCCATCCCTGCATTATCAGGGAGACCTGTAAAAGGAAGTCCTAACGGGATACCTTCAACCTAATAAAGGTGCAAGAAACCAGCTATGGAGTGTCAATCGGAAATGGTTGTGACCAGATGGGGAGTATCTTAGGAACAGTCCACACTTCAATCTGTCTGCCTGTCTCTGCCCCTCCCCGTCTTGCTCCCAGTCTCACTCCCACCGCCCCGTCTGTGTGTGTGTGTCCGTCTGTCCCGCTCCCCCACCCCTGTCCCCTCCCTCTCTGACAGGCTGAAGGTGCAGTACTGGACTCCTCCAGCAGTGGGTAATCTTCCTCAGCCTTGGATATGGAGCGTGTTTCTGAGTTTCTGCCCCTTTTCCCCTGGAGGGAGTTTTGTGGGGGGGGGCGGAGGGGGAAGGTGGTGGATTCCTGTCAGCTACTGGCCGGTGAAGGGGGGGGCGGTGGGTGGTGGTGGTAGTGGCCTGGGAGCTGGGTTAATGTTTGCCGCATTTGTGTCGCCTACAGCTCACCTATTCCCTGACCCGGTTTGCCATCTATGAGACCGTGAGGGACCGGCTGACTGGAGGGAACACACAGGCCATTCCATTTTACAAGAAAGTTCTACTCGGAGCATTCGGAGGTCATCCTCAGGCTAGCAGTATCGGGGGACGAGGAGAGGGGCAAGGGGGGATACTGGGAGGAGGAGGTGTCAGGGGGTGGGGTGATACTGGGAGGGGGAAGATGTTTGGGGGGGATGTTGGTGTGGGGGGTACATGGGGGAGGGGGAAGGTGTTGGGGGCGTGCGGGGGGATACTTGGGGGAGGGGGAGGTGTCAATGGCAATACTTGGGGGAGGTGGGTGGAGATACTGGGAGGGGGAAGGTGTCGGTGGTGGGGGGGAGATACTGGGAGGGGGGAAGGTGTCGGTGGTGGGGGGGGAGATATGGGAGGGGGAAGGTGTCAGTGGTGGGGGGGAGATACTGGGAGGGGGAAGGTGTCGGTGGTGGGGGGGGAGATACTGGGAGGGGGAAGGTGTCGGTGGTGGGGGGGGAGATACTGGGAGGGGGAAGGTGTCGGTGGTGGGGGGGGGGGATACTGGGAGGGGGAAGGTGTCGGTGGTGGGGGGGAGATACTGGGAGGGGGAAGGTGTCGGTGGTGGGGGGGGAGATACTGGGAGGGGGAAGGTGTCGGTGGTGGGGGGGGAGATACTGGGAGGGGGAAGGTGTCGGTGGTGGGGGGGGAGATACTGGGAGGGGGAAGGTGTCGGTGGTGGGGGGGGAGATACTGGGAGGGGGACGGTGTCGGTGGTGGGGGGGAGATACTGGGAGGGGGACGGTGTCGGTGGTGGGGGGGGAGATACTGGGAGGGGAACGGTGTCGGTGGGGAGGGGGAGATACTGGGAGGGGGAAGGTGTCGGTGGGTGGGGGGAGATACTGGGAGGGGGAAGGTGTCGGTGGGTGGGGGGAGATACTGGGAGGGGGAAGGTGTCGGTGGGTGGGGGGAGATACTGGGAGGGGGAAGGTGTCGGTGGGTGGGGGGAGATACTGGGAGGGGGAAGGTGTCGGTGGGTGGGGGGAGATACTGGGAGGGGGAAGGTGTCGGTGGGTGGGGGGAGATACTGGGAGGGGGAAGGTGTCGGTGGGTGGGGGGAGATACTGGGAGGGGGAAGGTGTCGGTGGGTGGGGGGAGATACTGGGAGGGGGAAGGTGTCGGTGGGTGGGGGGAGATACTGGGAGGGGGAAGGTGTCGGTGGGTGGGGGGAGATACTGGGAGGGGGAAGGTGTCGGTGGGTGGGGGGAGATACTGGGAGGGGGAAGGTGTCGGTGGGTGGGGGGAGATACTGGGAGGGGGAAGGTGTCGGTGGGTGGGGGGAGATACTGGGAGGGGGAAGGTGTCGGTGGGTGGGGGGAGATACTGGGAGGGGGAAGGTGTCGGTGGGTGGGGGGAGATACTGGGAGGGGGAAGGTGTCGGTGGGTGGGGGGAGATACTGGGAGGGGGAAGGTGTCGGTGGGTGGGGGGAGATACTGGGAGGGGGAAGGTGTCGGTGGGTGGGGGGAGATACTGGGAGGGGGAAGGTGTCGGTGGGTGGGGGGAGATACTGGGAGGGGGAAGGTGTCGGTGGGTGGGGGGAGATACTGGGAGGGGGAAGGTGTCGGTGGGTGGGGGGAGATACTGGGAGGGGGAAGGTGTCGGTGGGTGGGGGGAGATACTGGGAGGGGGACGGTGTCGGGGGGGGCGATACTGGGAGGGGGACGGTGTCGGGGGGGGGAGATACTGGGGGGGGTGGGGAGATACTGGGAGGGGGAAGGTGTCGGTGGGGGGGGGGAGATACTGGGAGGGGGAAGGTGTCGGGGTGGGGGGGGGTGAGGAGATACTGGGAGGGGGAAGGTGTCGGGGTGGGGGGGGTGAGGAGATACTGGGAGGGGGAAGGTGTCGGGGTGGGGGGGGTGAGGAGATACTGGGAGGGGGAAGGTGTCGGGGTGGGGGGGGTGAGGAGATACTGGGAGGGGGAAGGTGTCGGTGGGGGGGGGAGATACTGGGAGGGGGAAGGTGTCGGGGTGGGGGGGGGTGAGGAGATACTGGGAGGGGGAAGGTGTCTGGGTGGGGGGGGTGAGGAGATACTGGGAGGGGGAAGGTGTCGGGGTGGGGGGGGTGAGGAGATACTGGGAGGGGGAAGGTGTCGGGGTGGGGGGGGTGAGGAGATACTGGGAGGGGGAAGGTGTCGGGGTGGGGGGGGTGAGGAGATACTGGGAGGGGGAAGGTGTCGGGGTGGGGGAGGTGAGGAGATACTGGGAGGGGGAAGGTGTCGGGGTGGGGGGGGTGAGGAGATACTGGGAGGGGGAAGGTGTCGGGGTGGGGGGGGTGAGGAGATACTGGGAGGGGGAAGGTGTCGGGGTGGGGGGGGTGAGGAGATACTGGGAGGGGGAAGGTGTCGGGGTGGGGGGGGTGAGGAGATACTGGGAGGGGGAAGGTGTCGGGGTGGGGGGGGTGGGGAGATACTGGGAGGGGGAAGGTGTCGGGGTGGGGGGGGTGGGGAGATACTGGGAGGGGGAAGGTGTCGGGGTGGGGGGGGTGAGGAGATACTGGGAGGGGGAAGGTGTCGGTGGGGGGGGAGATATTGGGAGGGGGAAGGTGTCGGGGGGGGAGATACTGGGGGGGTGGGGAGATACTGGGAGGGGGAAGGTGTCGGGGTGGGGGGGGTGAGGAGATACTGGGAGGGGGAAGGTGTCGGGGTGGGGGGGGTGGGGAGATACTGGGAGGGGGAAGGTGTCGGTGGGGGGGGAGATACTGGGAGGGGGAAGGTGTCGGTTGGGGGGGGAGATACTGGGAGGGGGAAGGTGTCGGTTGGGGGGGGAGATACTGGGAGGGGGAAGGTGTCGGTTGGGGGGGGAGATACTGGGAGGGGGAAGGTGTCGGGGGGGAGATACTGGGGGGGTGGGGAGATACTGGGAGGGGGAAGGTGTCGGGGTGGGGGGGGTGAGGAGATACTGGGAGGGGGAAGGTGTCGGTGGGGGGGAAGATACTGGGAGGGGGTAGGTGTTGGTGGGGGGGGGAGATATTGGGAGGGGGAAGGTGTCGGGGGGGGAGATACTGGGGGGGTGGGGAGATACTGGGAGGGGGAAGGTGTCGGGGTGGGGGGGGTGAGGAGATACTGGGAGGGGGAAGGTGTCGGTGGGGTGGGAGATACTGGGAGGGGGAAGGTGTCGGTTGGGGGGGAGATACTGGGAGGGGGAAGGTGTCGGGGTGGGGGGGGTGAGGAGATACTGGGAGGGGGAAGGTGTCGGGGTGGGGGGGGTGAGGAGATACTGGGAGGGGGAAGGTGTCGGGGTGGGGGGGTGGGGAGATACTGGGAGGGGGAAGGTGTCGGGGTGGGGGGGTGGGGAGATACTGGGAGGGGGAAGGTGTCGGGGTGGGGGGGTGGGGAGATACTGGGAGGGGGAAGGTGTCGGGGTGGGGGGGTGGGGAGATACTGGGAGGGGGAAGGTGTCGGGGTGGGGGGGTGGGGAGATACTGGGAGGGGGAAGGTGTCGGGGTGGGGGGGTGGGGAGATACTGGGAGGGGGAAGGTGTCGGGGTGGGGGGGTGGGGAGATACTGGGAGGGGGAAGGTGTCGGGGTGGGGGGGTGGGGAGATACTGGGAGGGGGAAGGTGTTGGTGGGGGGAGTGATACTGGAGAGTATCTGATAAAGGATATTGTTGGCCGGACAGTGTCCCTTCGCCCCGGGGCATGCGCTGTTTCTTTAACTGACTCCTTCTCTTTCCACAGGGTTCACTGGGGGCTTTGTCGGCACACCAGCTGATATGGTCAACGTCAGGTCAGTCTCCTCCTCCTCCCTCACTCCTCCTCCTCCTCCTCCTCCTTTCCCCCACGCACCCACCCTGGCACTCTCGTCACAGTCCCATCATCCCACCCCCCATATCCCTCCCACACCCTCAGCCCTCGGGGGGCGGGGGGGTGCTGTCTGTGTTGGAGGGGGAGTTGGTGAGAGGCGGGGGCTGCGGATCTGTGGCTTGGCCCCTTCACTGCCCCCTACTGGTGCAGCTTCAAACTGGTTGGAAAGCCCTGGGATTCAGCACCTTGGTCAGTACCAGCCATTGCGCTGCCCCTCATGGACCCCTTCCTGCGCCTGAGTTGGGGGGGTTAGCCGGAGCCGGGCACAGTGTGATCCGTTGCCCCATTGGTGCCCACTTTGGGGAGCTCGGCCAATCCCTTTCTGACCTGAGCCTCTGATTGGCTGGTATTCCTGTCTCTCCTTATTGTTCCAGCAGTACCCTGTCCAACTCCAGGCACGGTCACCATGGGAGGGACATTCCCACTGACTGGGGGAGTCCCCACCTAGGGGTCAGGGTGTAAGGATATGGCACAGGGCATTTTGGACTGAGATGAGAAGGAATATTTTCGCCCGCAGAGTGGGGAGCCTGTGGGACTCTCTCCCACCAGGAAGTGGTCAAGGAGAAAGCAATGAATGGTTTTGCAGAAGGAATTTATTATTGTTCATAGGCTGAAGAGATCAGGAGGATGGCAGGACCAAAGGGCAGAATGGCCTACTGTTCTCCTGGGTTTCATGGGGCATTATCACCATTCAGAAGGTAGCCATGGGGCTTTGAGTCTGGTGTCACATGTAGACATGTGAAGGATGGTAAATATCCTTCCCTGATGTCTGGCAACTGGGGAGACAATGGCCTAGTGGTATTATTACTGGACTATTAATCCAGAGATGCCCAGGTACTATTCCAGAGACCCAACATCAAATCCCACTATACCAGAAGGTGGAATTTGAATTCAATTTTAAAAATCTGGGATTAAGGGTCTGATGATGACCGTGAATCCATTGTCGATCGTCGGAAAATCCCATCTGGGTCACTAATGTCCTTTAGCGAAGGAAACTGCCATCTTTACCTGGTCTGGCCTACGTGGGGTTCCAGACCCACAGCAATGGGGTTGACTCTTAACTGCCCTCTGGGCAATTAGGGATGGGCAGCAAATGTTGGCCGAGCCAGTGATGCCCTCATCTTGTGATGAATGAAACAAAACAAAAACTGGGTGTTTATTTTATCACTTTTGATGCTAGTGGTCACCAGCTGAGGCCTGATTTGTTAAAGTGAATTTGAAATCTGCGCCCACTCAGCGGCCATGCTGGGATTTGAACTTGCGTCCCTGCAGAATCTCCTTGGGTCACCAGCCCATTGACATTACCCGTGCACCAGCATCTCCTGTCTCTGTCTATGGCTGCTGGGATATAATGGGGGCGGTGAGGGGGGAGGGAGTTATGGTGTGGTAATGGGTGCAGGGGGCAGAGAAGCTGGGGGGTGTCAGGATGCTCACTGTTGAGCGAGTGGGCTTGTGGAGTGAACGGGAAGAATGTTTTTGTGATTTTTGGAGAAGATTTGTAGCTCAGGTTGTAAGGTTGCTCTCTGAGCTGGTAGATTTGGTCTCAGACGTTTTGTCACCACCTGAGGTAACATCAGTGAAGCGCTGGTGTTCTCTCCTTCATGTGTCTTGGTCTGTTGTGGATGATATCACGTCTGGCTCTGTTTCTCAGAGGTTGGTAAGTGGGGTCCAAATCGACCTGTTTATTGATGGAGTTTCATATTGAATGCCAGGCCCCTAGGAATTCCAGTGCATGTCTCTGTTTAACCAAAGAGAACAAAGAAAACTTACAGCCCAAGAACAGGCCCTTCGGCCCTCCAAGCCTGAGCTGATCCAAATGTACTGTCTAAACCTGTCGGTCAATTCCTAAGTGTTTGTATCCCTCTGCTCCCCACCGACTCATGTATCTGTCCAGACACATCTTCAATGAATCTACCGTGCTGTCTCTACTACCTTTGCTGGCAAGGCGTTCCAAATGCCCACCACGATCTGTGTGAAGTATTTGCTGCATGTATCCCCCTTAAACTTTCCACCTTTCACCTTGAAAGCGTGACGTCTCGTTATTGAATCCGTCACCCTGGGGAAAAGCTGGTCTCTATCCACCCTGTCCCAGGATGGATGTATTGTCCCAGTCGAACTGGTTTCCCTCTTCATCCCTCTGTGCAGGAGTGTGCAGTGTGTGGACCCCTCTCTGACTGGAGTTTTGTACAGAAGTGTTACTCTGCTTGTTAATGTCATCACTGAACTGTAACCCTCCTGTTCCATTGCACCCCCACAATCCTGTCCCAACCCCCTTCAAGATCCATGATCCCGTTGGCCGATCGTCTGTCTGTCTGTCTGTCTGTCACTGTTCCCTTCCTGTGGTTTGAAGAGAGAGTAACCATGGCGGATGGATACGCTGGAGTTGTGTTCTCAGGCTGTTGGCCCCAGGTTACAGGTGTTACCGGGTATTCCTTCAGGATTCTTTTGTTCATGTTCCTTTTACTTCAATATTTCACCCAGTTGCCAGGAATCTCTTTCTCTTTCCCCTGGAGATTCTCGCTGTCCCAAACAGCCCAGAACAGAATTCATATTGAAACTCCATTGACCTGCTATCTGGTCGGTAACGGAGCTGACCTTGAGCACAGTGACCAATTGCCCACCTTACACTGACCCCTGACCCCTGCCCTCTGCCTCATCCCAAACCGCTAGGATTGGGTAAGGGGATCCTGAGTCTCACCCACCTCCTCCCCCAGCGATGAGGACCTGGCAGTGATGTGTGGGAAGCGGGAGGGGGCTGGTTCATAAAGTCTGTGACCTCCTTGTTCCTTCCTTTTTTTTGGCAGGATGCAGAATGATATGAAACTCCCGGCACCAGTTCGGAGGAAGTGAGTGTTTTTCCCGGATTCCTGCTTCTCTGATTTGGTCATGTCACGCTCTCCCTGAGATGGTGACCGGCCTGGTCTCTGGGCCAGTGGCCTTTGGGGGTGGGAGGTGGGTCTGGACATGGGAGGGGGAGGGGGATGAGGGGCTGGAGGTCACACTCCCTGCTCACTGGCTCCCCCTGGGGCTTAGACACCAACAGCACGTGCGCGCACGCACACACGCACACACACACACACACGGGCTCTGGCAGCTGTGGCTGTTTGTGGCATTGAGCTTCAGGACAGCTTTACACCCAGTGCTGATACTCCAGTAGACCCCTCTGCCATGCACACGCACCCTGCACACACTCTCTCACACCCGCACACGCACTGTGCACCCTGCATGCATGCCACACACGCACCCTCATATGCACCCTGCACACATGCAATGTGCACCCTGCACACTCACTGTGCATCTTGCACACACACCACACATGCGCCCTGCACAAATGCCACATACCCTGTACACGCACTGTGCACCCTCACATGCGCACTGTGCACCCTGTACACACCCCACACACGCACTGTGCACCCTCACATGTACCCTACATAAACACCACACACCCCGTACACGCCCTGCGCACACGCTGCGCACACGCCACACACCCCGCGCACGCACTGTGCGCCCTGCCCGCATGCCCTCTCACACGCACTGTGCACCCTGGGCACAGGCGCCCCTCACCGTGCGTGCATACACCCCGCACAGGCGCCCCTCACCGTGCCGTGCGCGCGCACCCCGCACAGGCCCTGTGCGCACATGCCACGATCTTGCGCACACGCACCCTGCACCCACACACCCCACACATGCGTGCACACACCCCGCACCATGCACATGGACTGTGCTGCCCCTTCCGCACAAGCCCCCTTCCCCACAGCACTCGCTCCCCCCAACCACTTCCCATCCCCCCCATTCCCCGCAGAGAGCCCTAAACACCCCCAACAAGCTTCTAAATGACTGTGTATGTGCCCCATCTGAAGGAGCACCGCCTGTTCGTTGCTCCCTACTCACTGCTCCCACATCAGGTTGTTGGAGGTCTGTGTTCAGTCTCTACAGGAGTCCCTCAGGGTCCAATCATCTTCAGCTGCTTCACCAACGACCTTCCCTCCATCATAAGGCCAGAGTGGGGATGTTCACTGTGCAATGTTCAGCAACATTCACAACTCCTCCGGTACTGAAGCAGCCCATGTTCAAATGTAATCAGATCTGGACAATATCCAGGCTTGGGCTGACAAGTGGCAAGTAACATTCACGCTCCACAAATGCCAGGCAATGACCATCACCAATAAAAGACACTCGAACCCCCAGCCCTTGCCATTCTATGGTATTACCATCACTGAAACGCCCACTATCAACATCCAGGGGGTTAGCATTGATCAGAAACTAACTGCACTCACCAAATAAATACAGTGGCTAGAGAAACAGGTCAGAGGCTAGAAATCCTGCAGCGAGTAACTCACCTCCTGACTCCCCAAAACCTGTCCACCATCTACAAGGCACAAGTCAGGAGTGCGATGGAATACTCCCCACTTGCCCTGGGTGGGTGTAGCTCCAACAACACTCAAGAAGCTTGACACCATCCAGGACAAAACAGCCCCCACTTGATCGGCACCACATCCACAAACATCCACTCCCTCCACCGCTGACCCTCAGTAGCAGCAGTGTGTACTATCTACAGGATGCGCTGCAGAAATTCACCCAAGATCCTCAGACAGCACCTTCCAAACCCATGACCACTTCCATCTAGAAGGACAGGGCAGCAGTTACATGGGAACACCGTCCCCGGCAAATTTCCCTCCAAGTCACTCCCCATCCTGACTTGGAAATGTATGGCTGTTCCTTCACTGTCACTGGGTCACAATCCTGGAACTCCCTCCCTCAGGGCGTTGTGGGTCAACCCACAGCAGGTGGGCTGCAGCGGTTCAGGCAGGCAGCTCCCTCCCCACACCTTCACAAGGGGGCAACTAGGGACGGGGCAATAAATACTGGGCCCAGCCTGTGACACCCACATCCCAGAAAGTCCAGTATGCTCTGTAACCCCTCTGCTGTCTTTCCAGAGGGTTTTGCTCTCTACTGCTTGTAGACACACATTGGGTTTCGGAGCAGACTGGAGCCCAGGGTTGTTACAGACATTGATATTTGCAGTGAATGGGGCTGGGGGGAGTTGGGATCTGGGTTGGCCTCACGTTGTTCAATGCCCCCTTTCTCTCTCTGTCTCTCTCCAGCTACAAACACGCTGTGGATGGCCTTTACCGAGTCCTTCAGGAAGGTAAGCTTAGCTAGACATCCATAACCCTGCAGACGTGCTGCAGGAACACCTGCAGCCCACAGAGAGTTCCCTGTGAGCTCGCCAGCCGTCAGATTCCTTTCTGAATCAGTTTCCTTTCGTTTCTCTCTCTGGTCTGAGTCTAATCGGAGAGAGACATGTGACTGGGAGGTTGTAGAAGCTGAAATCTTGAGCTTAAGGCTCTGAGCTCCTCTCTGAGTGACTGAAGGATGTAATTTAATCACCAGTCCACTGGGGGGTGCCCATTAGCCATCCACGGAGGGAGGATTGACTCGAGAGTAGAGCTATGGGCTTTGTCCTTGGATATGACTTTTCAAACAACTCAGTTTGGTTTATTATTGTCTCATGTACTGAGATACAGTGAAAAGTCTTGCTTTGTATGCTAACTGGACAAATCAAACCTTACACATACCTCAGGGCAACATAACAGAATACAGAATAATGGTGTTCCAGCTACAGAGAGAGTGCAGAAAGAGATCAACTCTAATGTATGCGAGATCTGTGCATAAGTCTGATAACAGCGTGGAAGAAGCTGATTTTGAACCTGTTGGTACATGTTTTCAAACTTTTATATCTCCTGAAGAGGGTGGGAGAGAGTCTAACTGGGGTGGGAGGAGTCTGTGGTGATGTTGGCTGCCTTCCTGAGGCAGTGGGATGTGTAGACGGAGTCAGGGGATGGAAGGATGGACTGGGCTGTGTTCACAACTCCGCAACTTCTTGTGGCCTTGAGCAGAGCACTTGCCACACCAAGCTGTGATGCATCCAGATAGGATGCTTTCTATGGTGCATCGATAGAACTTGCTAAGAGTCTTTGTGGACATGCTGAATTTTCTTAGCCTCCTGAGGAAGGAGAGGTGGTGGTGTACTTTCTTGACTGTTTGGTTGATGTAGATGGACCAGGACCGATTGTTGGTGAGATTTACTCCCAGGAACATGAAGCTGTTAACCACCTGCACCTCAGCACCATCTTGGCCGCATTCGGGTGGCAAGTGTTCAATAGTCTCATCCTTGTTTTCAAGTCTCTGTCTCTCACCCTCTATGACGCCCATACCCATTTAATTCCACACCTTCTTGTACAATAGAACATCGAACAGTCCAGCACAGGAACAGGCCCATCGGCCCACTGTGTTGTGCTGAACATGACGCCAAATTAAACTCATCCCTTCTGCCTGCCCTTGGTCCATATCCCTGCATTCCCTCCTTATTCATGTGTTTAGTTAAAAGCCCCTTAAATGCCCCTATCAGATCTGCCTTCACCCCCCCACTCCCCGGCAGCACATTCCACACTCCAACCCTTCTCTGTTTTCAAAAAAAAAACTTCCCCCTCATATCTCCTTTAAACTTTTCCCCCCCTCACCTTTAAGCGTGCCGCTAGCGTCAGACATTTCAACTCGTGAGGGGAGGGGTGGGGAGGGGCAAAACATTCTGACTCAACCCCAGCCATGGGTCCCATAATTTTATAGACTTCTAGCAAATCTCCCCTCAGCCTCCGCCGCTCTGGAGAAAACAGCAGGAAGTTTTCCTGCCGCTCCTTATAGCTCACACATCTTCACCTTCAATCCCTGCACCTGCAGCCAGTGGTGCCTTCAGCTGAAGGAGCCCTGACCCAGATCCCTCTGTAACTCTCTTCTCCTCCTCCTCCTTCTCGCCAGCTTTGACAAGGCCTAGCCCGCCTCTTGGCGGGGGAAGAAACTTGAGACCACCACCCCTCCTGCCTCCCAGCTCCCAGGGTGGGCTCTGGGCCCAGAGCAGGTTCAGAGCGATTGGCAGGGTTCAGTGGGCTAAAATTGAGGGGTAGATTGCCCAGATGGGTCTTCAGTATTCCTGGAGTAAAACATAGGGGTGAGGGCAGAGGGTGAATTTATTCAGAGGGTCATCAATCTGTGGGACTCTCTTTATTGGGGGGGGGTGGCGTGGTGTCCATTCATTTTTTTTAAGGTTGAGTTGACTCTTGACTGACTTGGGCATTCGAAGGTTAAACTGGGGGCTGGTGAGATTGGGGAGGGGGCGGTGGAGTTAAGGCCGCAGTGAGGAGCAAGAGAATCGATGTTTCAAGCATAATTGTTCATTGGGAATGATGAAGAGCATGTGCTCAGTGTTGATTCCCCTGCTCCTCGGATGCTGCCTGACCTGCTGTGCTTTCCCAGCGCCACACTCTCGAATCTGGTCTCCAACGTCTCCAGTGCTCACTTTCTCCACAGTGAGATTAGTCACGACTTTATCAAATGCTGGAGCACGCTTGAAGGGCCGAGTGGCCTGAGGAGGTGGGGAGGGGGGTGTGGTGGTTAAGAGTCCTGACCAACTTCCCGTTGTGGTGCCCTCCTGGGGTCAGGTCAATCTGGTCCAACTCTTGGAGGTGTTGCTGTGCAGTTCGGGCCTGCTCAGGATGGTGAAGCCTTCAAGTGGTTAGGAAGTGAAAAGGTCAAGGGAGGGGTTTTGTGAAGAGGTTTCTAATCAGCTGCCTCTCCCCCATTTCTCCCCCCCCCCCCCCCCCAACAGAAGGCATTAAAAAGCTATTCTCTGGAGCAACTATGGCATCAACCCGTGGGGCCCTGGTTACGGTCGGACAGGTAGGCCTCACTGTGTTTCATTCAATCTCTGTCACCAGGAGATGCTGTGATACTGCGGTGATGGCAAAAACAGAAACCTCCTTAAAACAAGCTAACAAATTAATTCTTCCTAAATCTGAGGTTAGGAATACCGCTGTGAGTACCTCCCCTCCTGACACCCCAAAGCCTGTCCACCAGCTACAAGGCACAAGTCAGGAGTGTGATGGAATACTCTCCACTTGCCCTGGATGAGTGCAGTCCCAACAACACTCAAGAAGCTCGACACCGTCCAGGACAAAGCAGCTGCTTGATTGGCACCATATCCCCAAATGTCCACTCCCTCCACCACTGACCCTCAGTAGCAGCAGTCTGCACTATCTACAAGATGCACTGAAGAAATTCACCAAAGATCCTCAGACATTACCTTCCAAACCCACGACCACTTCCATCTAGAAGGACAAGGGCAGCAGACACATGGGAACACCATTCCCTGCAAGTTCCCCTCCAAGCCACTCCTCATCCTGACTTGGAAATATATCGCTGTCCCTTCACAGTCACTGGGTCACAATCCTGGAACTCCCTCCCTCAGGGCATTTGTAGATCAACCCACAACAGGTGGGCTGCAGCAGTTCAAGAAGGCAGCTCACCCTCCCCACCTTCACAAGGAGCAACTAGGGACGGGAAATGAACGCCCATGCCCCACAACCGAATTAAGAAATCCATCTAAAAATGTAAATTTGCAGATAGTAATGCTGGTGGAGAGTGAGTGGGTACTCCTTGTGTTCTCAGGCCTGTCCTCCTGTCCTTGCTGCTGGGTCATTTGCGATATCCCTCTGCATCCCATTGGTGACGATGATGGTTTAGTGACTCCTTCCTCTTGCAGGGTAATATCACAGTGACCATTCAGCCAGAGTTCGACTGTTCAAATCCCACGGCAGAAGATTGGAGGACTTGAATTCAATGCTGCTATTGGTGGTTTTGTTTTTGGATAAGTGTGTCCCCGGTTCATGTTAGTCTCTGATTCCTGGTGCCATTGTTGCCCGCTCGGGCTCCATGTGACTCCTGGTTCACAGCATTGGGATGAATTCCTCACTCACTCTCACCCAGAGTGGCCAAAAGAACCACTCAGCCAGCACAGAGCCCCATCAAAGACATGTTTTGTCAGGCCCCAGGGGCACTGCAACCCCTCTGGGAAAGACTCCAAACACCACTCCCCCAATCCCCTCCACGTCCCACCCCCTCCACACCCCACCCCACCCCACCCCATCCCAGGGGCAGTAACTGCCGGTCCCCTTGCCTGAGTAAAGGGCTTCTAATCCCCTAGAGCTCCAGACAAATGAATAATCTGACAGACTGTTGTGTTGTGTTGGCGGGTTATTGTAATGGCGCCCCAGCAGTGATTCGGAGTCAGTGTGTACATGTTGCTCGGGAGTGAAGGGGTTTCGCTCTCACTCTCTCCCACTTGACTAAATGTGGCTGTGTTTTTCTCCCACAGCTGGCCTGTTATGATCAAGCGAAACAGTTAGTCCTCAACACTGGCTTCCTGTCAGACAACATTTGCACCCACTTCCTGTCCAGTTTTATCGCTGTAAGTGAGAATGTTATAAACCGTTTCACTCTCTTTCCCATCAAACCCTGTATTCGTGGGTTCTGTCTGCCTCAGTTTGGGTCTGTAGGACAGTCTGTGTGTGGGGTTGGGGGGGGGGGGGGGGGAGGGAGAGAGAGAGAGAGAGAGGGAGGGTGGGATGGTCAGTGTCTGTGTGTTGGTCTGTCTGTGTGTGGGGGTCTGTGGGACGGTGGGGGTGCGTCTGTGTGGGGATGTGTGTGTGTGGGTCTGTCTGTGCTTGGGGGGTCTGTGGGACAGTCTGTCTGCGTGAGCGTATGTCTGTGTGTGGGGATCTCTGGGACAGTCAGTGTCTGTGTATGGGGGTCTGTGTGTGTCTGTGCGTGGGGGTCTGTGGGACAGTGTGTCTGTGCGTGTGGGTGTGTCTGTGCGACGGTCAGTGTCTGTGCGTGTGGGTGTGTCTCTGCATGGGGGTCTGTCTGTGTGTGCATGGGGGTCTGTGTATCTGTGCGTGGGGCTCTGTGGGACAGTCAGTTTCTGTGTTGGAGTCTGTGCGTGGGGGTGTGTGGGACAGTCAGTGTCTGTATGTGGGAGTCTGTGGGACGGTCAGGGTCTGTGTGTGGGTGTGTCTGTGCGTGGGGGTCTGTGGGACGGTCAGGGTCTGTGTGTTTTGGGTCCATGTGCAGTAGAGACATATTTGCGTGTGTTGTTATCTGGTTAAAAGTCCTATTGGCTTGTGTTCCCAGACACTCTCTCCTGAGTTACTGAGTGCTCTTTCATTCGGTTGTGTTGCTGTGTTCTCTCCCTCACCCCCTCTCCTGGTCCCTGCTGTGAGCACACTTGTTTCTTACCCTGCTCTGGTATGTTAGCACTGCCCCTTCCTTTGGCACGGTCTCACTCTCCTCCTGGCCTTCTCACGGGTGGATACCTGCTGGGTTGAAATGACCGCGTTTAACCATCTCCCTCCCTCCCCTTGTTCTTGGGTGCAGGGTGGCTGTGCCACATTTCTCTGCCAACCGCTGGACGTTCTCAAGACCAGACTGATGAACTCGAAAGGGGAATATCGGGTAAGTGACCTCTAGTGAAGCTGTTGTGTGGGATAATCCTGTCTCTGCTCTGATTAAACCTCACCTCCCTGTGGAAAAGGCCAACATGCAGCAACCAATCTGGGGTGGGTGGGGGGGGGGGGGAAAGAGAGGTGGGGGGGGGGGGGAGAAGAGAGGTGGGGGGGGGGGGGGGGCGGGTAGGTGGGGTGCGGGGTGATCTTAGATTTGCGTTGGCTTGCAACTTAGAAATGACCAAAGTTAAAAATCACACAACGCCAACAGCTTTATCTGGAAGCACTAACTTTCAGAGCGCTGCTCCTTCATCAGATAGCTTTGAAAGAGGATCATTTATAGTTAAAGCTATAATTTGCTATAAATTTTGTGTCTTTTGATCCTTTTCCACAGCTACCCGATGAAGGAGTGAAGCTCCGAAAGCTAACACTTCCAAATAAACCTGTTGAGGGTTTAGAAAAGATTCACAGGGATAATGCCAGGGTTGGAGGATTTGAGCTATAGGGAGAGGCTGAACTGGCTGGGGCTGTTTTTCCCTGGAGCGTCGGAGGCTGAGGGGTGACCTTATAGAGATTTATAAAATTGTGAGGGGCATGGATAGGATAAATAGACAAAGTCTCTTTCCTGCTTTGGGGGAGTCCAGAACTAGAGGGCATAGGTTTAGGGTGAGAGGAGAAAGATATAAAAGAGACCTAAGGGGCAACATTTTCACGCAGAGGGTGGTACGTGTATGGAATGAGCTGCCAGAGGAAGTGGTGGAGGCTGGTACAATTACAACATTTAAAAAGCATCTGGATGGTATATGAATAGGAAGGGTTTGGAGGGATATGGGCCGGGTGCTGGCAGGTGGGACTAGATTGGGTTGGGATATCTGGTCGGGGTGGACAGGTTGGAGCGAAGGGTCTGTTTCCATGCTGTACATCTCTGACACTATGACTATAACCTGGTGTTGTGTGATTTTTTTTTTAAAACTGTGTCCTGATAACAGGATACTGATTAAGGATGATCAGTCCTGATCCTATTGAATGGCAGAATGGCCTACTCCTGCACTTATGTCTATTGGCTATTGTCCACCCCAGCCCAGCACTGGCTCCTTCACACCATGGCTTCTCGTTTGAATCATTCAGGACCCATTTACACAGGAGGTGATATTGGGCTGCCTGGTTAGGTCTTGTTAAAGCGTCTGGTTGACATTAGTTAGGTTTATAGGTCCTTTGTTCCCTTGTCTCTGTCCTTTTCAGGTCTTCTGTTTCTATTAAAGTGTACCTCAGTGGACAGCGCCAAGGACACAGGTTCAATTCCAGCCTCAGAAGATTGTCTGTGTGGAGTTTGCACATAGCACACCCCCACGCCCATGCCCACCTGGCCCTATGTCTGCATGGGTCTCCTCTCACAGTCAAAGGTGTATAGGCGAGGTGAGTTAGCCATGGGAAATGCAGGGTTACAGGGATAGGATAGGGGTGGGGGTCTGGGTGGGATGTTCTTCAGAGGGTCCATGCAGTGTGCATCTGCACTGTGGTGATTCTTTGATTCTTGATTTTGTTTTCCTCAAATCCTGCTCTACCTCTCCTCTTCCCTGATCACTAATCCCTCTATCCACTCTATCAATGTCCCACATAACCTTGTCCACCTCAACCGCGTACCCCTTTTCTCAAACCCCCCCCCCCCACCCCTCAGCCTTCTCTGCTCTGAGGAAACCTGCCTATCCAACCTCCCTTCATCGCTGACCCACCCCAGGCCAAGGAACATCCTGGTGAATCTCCAGTGCCATCACTAAGGCCAAGGGTCAAACTGGTAAGTGGCCAAGTGTGGGAGAGGAAGTGATGTCAGTTGGAAGTAGAGTTCTTCACATAGTGAATGAGGCGAGGTTATTGAAGTATCAGGAGGATCCAGTGCCCCAGCAGAGAGAGGCCGAGCTGCTAGGTGTCGGGCTACACCCAGTAGGGAGTGGTGAGGGGTGAGTGGGGAGCAAGGGCAGGTTGTGCATCTTTCACCTGTTTCTGGAAAATTCTGCCCCTTCCATTCTGGGAAAGTCATGACAGCGGGTGAACTGCACTGGATACAAGAGGGCAGCTCACCCCCACCTTCTCAAGGGGGCAACTAGGGATGGGCAATGAATGCTGGGCCTAGCTCAAAATGTCCACATCCTGCAAGCGAATGAAGTGGTGTGCCCTCAGTGACAGTACAGTTTGTTTTGTGCAGGGTCTCTGGCACTGTATCATTGAAACGTCTCGATTGGGCCCACTTGGGTTTTACAAGGTGAGTTGCTGATGGCTTTGATCATGTTTTTAAGACTGCATCGTCTGTCTCTGTCTGTCTCTGTCTGTCTCTGTCTGTCTCTGTCTGTCTCTGTCTGTCTCTGTCTGTCTCTGTCTGTCTCTGTCTGTCTCTGTCTGTCTCTGTCTGTCTCTGTCTGTCAGTTTACTCTAATGGGCCTGTCTGCCTTTCCCAGGGTTTAGTTCCAGCTGGAATCCGGTTGGTCCCTCACACCGTCCTGACTTTCATTTTCCTGGAACAGTTGAGGAATCGCTTTGGATTTCTGGTGCAGACATGATCAGCTGATCACCATTCCGATCCCTCATTGACCAACTTTTTTCTTGAATGACCAACCTTTCACTGGAATCCTTTGCGAATCTCATCAAGTGTCCCACAACCCAGGCCCCACACCTGCTGCACGGAGACCCAGGGCCTGGTCAGTATATTATTGTCTTTACTAACCATCATGTGTTGACTTGCACTGCTCTGTCCGTGATGGGGGAGTGGTTCCAGACCTCCCTCTCCCTCCACGAAAACTGGCAGGAAACCTCGAGTCGCTGATCTCCTGTTGTAGAAAGTCTGTCAGTGCCTTAATTATAAAATGGACTCCATTCCACTCTCCTGAGTGAACCCCCTCCCCTTCCTCATTAGAAAAGCTCCCTTCTCTGTGGTTTTTTACTGGCTCTGTTGACATTGGTAAACTGGGTGGTGCCAGTGAGGGGTGACATTGACAGAGGTTCTAGAATGATCTGCAGCCATCACCATGTTAACCCTGTTCAGCTGGATAGCAGTTGGCACCTACAATGCCTGTCATTGCCCCTGCCAATGAGAGAGCACCGGGAGTGCTCCCTTGCTCACGCTGCCTTCCATGGTCGATCAGCCATGTGTGTGTCAGAGACTCAGTGTCGGAGTTTGATGTCGGGTCACAGTGCTCCGGGGAATGCATCTGAGTTAATATCTCGAGTCCGGTACAACACCGTGCCAGTTCAGACACATTCTTACGTTGGACTTGAAGCATTAACTGTTTCTCTCTCTCTCTCTATCAATGCTGCCAGACTTGCTGAGTTTCTTCAGCAATTTGTGGTCAACATTCCAAAAGCACGACACGGTGACCAAGGGCAATTGGGAATGGGTCCTACAGCTAATGATAACCACACCCTGTGACAGTTAAAAAGCAATCCATCAATCAATAGCTTTCCTGTCTTTGACTGCTTGTCCAATCTCCGAATGGAAGTCGTTTCCCCCCAATAATCTAATAATGTGTACTGAGTGATAAGACATTGAAAAGGGTCAGACTAGGTTTTGTGTTCCAGTTAAAGGAGTCAGACTTGAATTCAAAATCTTCAGACCCTGAGGCTAAGACAGATGTAGAAATACTGTAGGCTGCTGGACTATTGCAATGATTTGAATAGAATTTGAGGGAAGTCCCAATAGTCAGGCTCTTTGGGAAGGAGAGGGAGTTTAATTGCAGCTTTTTGAAAATTAGTGTCAGGACATTACCTGTCGTCGCTGGGTATCAGCACGTCACTGAGTGGATTAAAGTTGGATCACAGAGTTGGAAGTGTTGCATTTCCTAATTTAGAACTGGGCTGGGACACAATGTCGGTGTAAATTCCAATGTTTAACAATAAAATCACAGCTCAAATCATGTTCCATGTATTGTGTGTTTCTGAAAAGTTGTGTGTGTGTTTACAGATTTCCCACCCCAAGTGTGTGTGTGTCTTCAGGTAATTTATGCATTTATAAAGCGCCTGTAACATTCTTGAACCTCGAGGTGCCATGTAAACATGTTCTAGACAGCGTGCACCGTCTCTGGCCCATCCCCACAGCCTGGCCCCAGCAGCAACAAGACCCTCACACAGTTGGCTGGTGCTGAAAGGGTTAACGGGTGTTAAGACATTGCAGGTGAGAGTGGCAGCGAGGGGGCATCGTGCAGAGTAGGTCACCCCACTCCAGGGGGGGGGACATGCCTCTGTTGAGGAAGTTCACTCTGCTGCTGCTGCTGCTGCTTCCTGGGGTGAGGGGTAAGTCTCACAGGAAAGTCTGAGCATTGTACAGACATCTCGGGGAAGAGAAAGTGGCGGGGAATTGAAACTGAAGATTCACGGGGAATGAGTGGAGAGTGTTGCAGAGACTGGAAATCTGAATGGAAAACAAAGGACTCGAGGGAAACTGCAGCTTCTGTAGAGAGAGAGAGAGAAAAATGGTTCATCTTTCTCTTTTTCTACACAGAACTAAGAAACCTTCCCAGCACCACAATTGCATATTGTTATTTTGCTTAAACTAATCACTACCACCAGTAATACTGAATATTTACTTGCAATGTCTGTTATGGAGACACAAACCATCAAAAATGAGAGGGAAGGATCTAAATAGAATTACAGAGATTTTAATTTATCTCTCTCAGCTAGGATCCTGTTAAGAGACTGAGGGGCCTACACCCTACTGCTAATCTTTATGACCCAAGTTTAGAACTTTAATGGGCTTCATAGTTTTACAGGATGTCTTTACTCATCTGACACACAGTTCGCTCTCCAATCAGAGCCTGGATATCTCTCCCAAAGTATCGGTCTCAAATAATTAAGCCACATTTGTGAAATGTTCCTCAGTGATGTAATATTTTGGATGTTGATTGGATTCAGAAACTTGGGCTATGGGAGCTTGCTATTGGTTAAATTCATTGAGAAAAAGCCAACATTTAAAAATACCTGAAGCAAGTTATGACTAGGGGGAAAAAAAAGTTGCCCTTTGTTTATGAGGGTTTTTCTTAAATACTCGGTGTGTGTGTCGAAAGGAATACAGATGATGAGCAGAAATGTGTTTCGATGTTGACTGGAGAGTTTGAGCCAGACCCGTGACCCTGCTTTCAGGAGATCTCTGCTCGACCACATGCCACAGGTGATGGTGCCATGTGATGGTTCAGGTGGTGCCATGTGATGTTTAACTTTGTTCACCCCAGTCCAACACTGGCACCTCCTCATCATGGCAACCACACACCAACAGGTGGTGGTGAGGCCTTCCCTGTGAATTAGACCCCAGGGACGGACAGGGACAACCACTGGCTAATCAGAGGCTGGTAGCGCTTACAATAGAGGAGACCGGGCAGTGGCTGCTGGTGGGAAAGCTCACAGAAGTCTGAGGACAAAGGCAATGATGTTGGGGAGAAGGAGTTCCTGGATTTGGGGGCGTGTGGGAAGGTAATTTTGTAACCAAGGTTAAAGGTTTGGCTGATACCTGCCAACCCTCCGCCTAAAGCTAAGTCCCTGGGTCAGGCCTTTGCTTTTGCTGAGGTGAGCACCCTGCCCCCAGTGTAGCAGCTTCTGAGAAGGTCACACAGTCACCAGCATGCCTGAGTGAATGGGTCAAACCCTTTTATGGTCATTTGAGGTCCTCCAATGGCCAATTAGTTGAAGGTTGGAGAGCAGGGTGGGTCTTCCCAGCCACCATTTAATAGTTCAGAAAGATGACAATGTTTGGGTAAACCACCACCCAGCTTCAAAGAGGCCTCCAGTTCTCCGGCCTCCCCAGCTCCAACTGCAGGCCAACCCAGCCATTATTTCAGGCCAATGGTCTCCAAATTTGAGGAAAGACATTCTGACTATTGAGGGAGTGCAGCGTAGGTTCACAAGATTGATTCCTGGAATGGCAGGACTATCTTATATTGAAAGAATGGAGCATCTGGGCTTGTATACGCTTTGAGTTTAGAAGGCTGAGAGGGGATCTGATTGAGACGTATAAGATTATTAAAGGATTGGACACTGGAGGCAGGAAGCATGTTTCCGCTGATGGGTGAGTCCCGAACCAGAGGACACAGTTTAAAAATAAGGGGTAGGCCATTTAGAAGAGAGTTGAGGAGAAACTTCTTCACCCAGAGAGTGGTGGGTGTGTGGAATGCTCTGTCCCAGAGGGCAGTGGAGGCCAAGTCTCTGGATACTTTCAAGAAAGAATTGGATAGAGCTCTTAAGGGCAGTGGAATCAAGGGTTATGGGGATAAGGCAGGAACAGGATACTGATTGAGGATGATCAGCCATGATCATAATGAATGGTGGTGCTGGCTTGAAGGGCAGAATGGCCTACTCCTGCACCTATTGTCTACTGTAAACAATGTGAGTGAAGGACATCGACCCGGAATGTTCATTTTGATTCTATCTCCGCACTTGCCACCAGACTTGCTGGGTAATTTTGGTTTTTCTTTTAATTTTCCACCATTGAGAATGCTTTGAATTTAATTTATAGTTCATTGGTTAGGAATGAAAATCAACAGAAGAGAAATAATTGAATTAATCTCTTGATGTTAATAAAAGTTTTGGAACAATGTTTCTGGGTGTAGGAGACATTCAAATAGCTAAGGATGATTGCAAGGAAATGCCAGTCATTCATTTCAAAAACAACACGTCTGTAATCAACTCACTATGAAAAATCCCAGGCGCACATGTATGTGTATATGCAGCAATCCGTGAGCAGTGATGTTAGAACTGATTCATGAACTAGTGTCCACAAAGGAACACACATCTCCGCAGTACAGAGAATGTTGGTTATATATAACTTGGGCACCAATCATTAAGTAAGGTGAGGCATAGTGAGGAGGTATAATTGGATGCATTCAAATGCCATATCTTCCGGTTTACAGCATCTCATTGCCCTGCGGTAGGAAAGGAATTATTACGTCGGAAAGGGGGCTGCAAAGATTTCCAAAAGGATGTTAACAGGAGTGGAGGGGTTGAGTTATAACGAGAGGCTGGAACTTATTTGCCAAGAGCATGGGAGGTTAAGACCTTATAAGACACTTTGGCAGGTACATGGATAGGAAAGGGTCTGAGGTAGATGGACCAGGGACGTGGATAGGAAAGGGTAAGAGGGGTATGGACCAGGTACATTAATAGGAAAAGGTTAGAGGGATATGGATCAGGTAGATTGATGGGAAAGGGGTCGAGCGATATGGGCCAGGTACATGGATAGGAAAGCGTTAGAGGGATAAGGACCAGGTACATGGATAGGAAAGGGTTAGAGCGATATGGACCAGGGACAAGGGATAGGAAGGGGTTAGAGGGATATGGATCAGGTACATGGATAGGAAAGTGTTAGAGGGATATGGACCAAGCACATGGTTACGTAAGGGGTAGATTGATACGGACCAGGTACATGGACAGGAAAGGGTTAGAGGGATAAGGGGAGAAAGTGAGGACTGCAGTTGCTGGAGATCAGAGCTGAAAATGTGTTGCTAGAAAAGCGCAGCAGGTCAGGCAGCATCCAAGGAACGGGAGAATCGACGTTTTGGGCATAAGCCCTTCTTCAGGAATGAGGAAATTGTGTCCAGCAGGCTAAGATAAAAGGTAGGGAGGAGGGACTTGGGGGAGGGGCATTGGGAATGCGATACATGGAGGGAGGTCAAGGTGAGGGTGATAGGCTGGAGTGGGGTGGGGGCGGAGAGGTCAGGAAGAAGATTGCAGGTTAGGAAGGTGCTGCTGAGTTCGAGGGATTTGACTGAGACAAGGTGGGGGGAGGGGAAATGAGGAAACTGGAGAAATCTGAGTTCATCCCTTGTGGTTGGAGGGTTCCCAGGCGGAAGATGAGGCGCTCTTCCTCCAACCGTCGTGTTGCTATGGTCTGGTGATGGAGGAGTCCAAGGCCCTGCGTGTCCTTGGTGGAGTGGGAGGGGGAGTTGAAGTGTTGAGCCACGGGGTGGTTGGGTTGGTTGGTCCGGGTGTCCCAGAGGTGTTCTCTGAAACGTTCCAATGGTAGGCAGCCTGTCTCCCCCATATAGAGGAGGCCACATCGGGTGCAGCGGATGGAATAGATGATGTGTGTAGAGGTGCAGGTGAATTTGTGGCGGATATGGAAGGATCCCTTGGGGCCTTGGAGGGAAGTAAGGGGGGAGGTGTGGGTGCACGTTTTGCATTTCTTGCGGTTGCAGGGGAAGGTGCGGGAGTGGAGGTTGGGTTGGTGGGGTGTGTGGACCTGATGAGGGAGTCACGGAGGGAGTGGGCTTTTTGGAACGCTGTTGGGGGAGGGAAGGGAAATATATCCCTGGTAGCGGGGTCCGTTTGGACGTGGCGGAAATGACGGCGGATGATACGCTGTACATGGAGGCTGGTGGGGTGGTAGGTGAGGACCAGTGGGGTTCTGTCTTGGTGGTGGTTGGAGGGGCGGGGCTCAAGAGCGGGAAGTGGAAGAGATGCGGTGGAGGGCATCGTCGACCATGTCAGGGGAGAAATTGCGGTCCTTGAAGAAGGAGGCCATCTGGGTGGTACGTTTTGGGAACTGGTCCTCCTGGGAGCAGATGCGGCGGAGACGAAGGAATTGGGAATATGGCATGGTGTTTTTACAGGGGGCAGGGTGGGGGGAGGTGTAGGCAAGGTAGCTGTGGGAGTCAGTCGGTTTAGATTAAATGTAAAGGGTTAGAGGCACATAAACAGGAAATGGTTAGAGGGATATGGATCGGGGGAATGGCTGGAAAGGGTTAGAGGGATATAGACCAGGCACATGGATAGGAAAGGGTTAGAGGGATATGGACCAGGTACATGGATAAGAATGTGTCAGAGGAAAATGGACCAGGGACGTGGATACAAAAGGGTTTGAGGTATATGGACCAGGGACATGGAAAGGAAAGCGTCTGAGGGATATGGACCAGGGACATGGACAGGATAAGGTCTGAGGTATATGGACCAGGGACATGGACAGGATAAGGTCTGAGGAATATGGACCAGGGACATGATTAGGAACGGGTCTGAGGAATATGGACCAGGGACATGGATAGGAAAGGGTTAGAGGGACATGAACCAGGTACATGGATAGGAAAGGGTTAGAGGGATATGGATCATTTACATGGTTAGGAAAGGGTTAGTGGGGTATGGACCAGGGACATTGATAGGAAAGGGTTAGAGGGATATAGATCAGGGACATGGATATGAAAGGATTAGAGGTATATGGACCAGGGACATGGAAAGTAAAGGGTCTGAGGGATATGGAACAGATACATGGATAGGAAAGGGTCTGAGGGATATGGACCAGGGACAAGGGATAGGAAAGGATTAGAGGGATATGGACTAGGTACATGGATAGGGAAGGGTTAGAGGAATATGGACCAGGGACATGGATAGGAAAGGGTTAGAGGGATAATGTCCATATATATGCATGGGAAAGGGATATAGAGATATGGACCAGGTACATGGATAGGAAAGGGTTAGAGGGATATGGATCATTTACATGGATAGTAAAGGGTTAATGGGATATGGACCTGATACATGGATAGAAAATGGTCTGACGGACATGGACCAGGTACATCGATAGGAAAGGGTTCGAGGGATATGGACCAGGTACATGGATAGTAAAGGGTTAGATGTTTAAGGACCAAGTACATGAAAAAGAAAGGGTTAGAGGGATATGGACCAGGTACATGGATAGGAAAGGGTTAGATGTTTAAGGACCAGGGACGTGGATACGAAAGGGTTAGAGGTATATGGACCAGGCACATGGAAAGGAAAGGGTCTGAGGGATATGGACCAGGGATATGGACAGGATAAGGTCTGAGGGATATGGACTAGAGACATGATTAGGAACGGGTCTGAGGAATATGGACCAGGGACATGGAAAGGAAAGGGTCTGAGGTATATGGAGCAGTGACATGGACAGGATAAGGTCTGAGGAATATGGACCAGGGACGTGGATAGGAAAGGGTTAGAGGGATATGGACCAGGTACATGGATAGGAAAGGATTAGAGGGATATGGACCAGGTACATGGATAGGAACAGGTGAGTGGGATATGGACCAGGTACATGGATAGGAAAGGGTCTGAGGGATATGGACCAGGTACATGGTTACGTAAGGGTTAGTTGATATGGACCAGGAACATGGAAAGGAAAGGGTTAGAGGGATATGTGCCAGGGACGTGGATAGGAAAGGGATAGAGGGACATGAACCAGATACATGGATAGGAAAGGGTTATTGGATTTGGACCTGGTACATGGATAGAAAAGGGTCTGACAGACATGGACCAGGTACATCGATAGGAAAGGGTTAGAGGGATATGGACCAGGTACATGGATAGGAAAGGGCTAGAGGGATATGGACCAGGGACCTGATTAAGAACGGGTCTGAGAAATATGGACCAGGGACAAGGGATAGGAAACAATTAGAGGGATATGGACCCGCTACATGAATAGGAAAGGGCTAGAGGGATATGGACCGGGTACATGGATAGGAAAAGGTTAGAGGGATATGGACCAGGTACATGGATATGGAAGGGTTAGAGGAATATGGACCAGGGACATGGATAGGAAATGGTTAGAGGGATATGGACCAGCTACATGAATAGGAAAGCGCTAGAGCGATACGGACCAGGCACATGGACAGGAAAGGGTTAGAATGATCTGGATCTTGTACATGGATAGGAAAGGGCTAGAGGGATATGGACCAGGGACATGGATAGGAAAGGGCTAGAGGGATATGGACCGGGTACATGGATAGGAAAGGGCTAGAGGGATATGGACCAGGGACATGGATAGGAAAGGGTTAGAGGGATATGGACCAGGGACATGGATAGGAAAGGGTTAGAGGGATATGGACCAGGGACATGGATAGGAAAGGGTTAGAGGGATATGGATCAGGTACATGGATAGGAAAGGGTTAGAGGGTTATGGACCAGGGACATGGATAGGAAAGGGTTAGAGGGATATGGACCAGGGACATGGATAGGAAAGGGTTAGAGGGATATGGACCAGGGATGTGGATACAAAAGAGTTAGAGGTATATGGACGAGGGACATGGAAAGGAAAGGGTCTGAGGGATATGGACCAGGGACATGGACAGGATAAGGTCTGAGGGATATGGAGCAGGGACATGATTAAGAACGGGTGAGAGGGATATGGACCAGGTACATGGATAGGAAAGGGTGAGAGAGATATGGACCAGGTACATGGATAGGAAAGGGTTAGAGGAATATGGACCAGGTACATGGACCAGGGGAATGGATAGGAAAGAGTTAGAGGTATATGGACCAGCAACATGGATAGGAAAGGGCCCTGAAGAAGGGCTGATGCCCGAAACGTCGATTCTCCTGTTCCTTGGATGCTGCCTGACCTGCTGCGCTTTTCCAACAACACATTTTCAGCTTATAGGAATATGGACCAGGGACATGGAAAGGAAAGGGTTAGAGGGATAAGGACCAGGTACATGGTTATGTAAAGGTTAGATTGATATGGACCAGGGACGTGGATACAAAAGGGTTAGAGGGATATGGACCAGGGACATGGACAGGAAAGGGTCTGAGGGATATGGAGCAGTGACATGGATAGCAAAGGGTTAGAGGGATATGGACCAGGTACAAGGATAGAAAAGGGTTAGAGGGATAAGGACCAGGGACATGGATAGGAAAGGGTTAGAGGGATATGGATCAGATACATGGATGTGAAAGGGTTATAGGAACATGGATCAGGTACATGGAGAGGAATGTGTTAGAGGGATAAGGACCAGGTACATGGTTACATAAGGGTTAGATTGATATGGACCAGGTACATGGATGTGAAAGGGTTAGAGGGATATAGCCCAGGTACATGAATAGGAAATGGTTAGAGGGATATGGACCAGGGGAATGGCTGGAGAAGGTTAGAGGTATATGGACCAGGTACGTGGATAGGAAAGGGTGAGAGAGATATGGACCAAGGACAAGGATGGGAAAGGGTTAGAGCGATATGTATCAGATCCATGGATAAGAAAGGGTTATAGGAATATGGATCAGGTACATGGATAGGAATGTGTTAGAGGGATAAGGACCAGGTACATGGTTACATAAGGGTTAGATTGATATGGACCAGATACATGGAAAGGAAAGGGTTAGAGGGACATTAACCAGGTACATGGATAGGAATGGGTTAGATGGATATGGTCCAAATATATGCATATATGCACTGATATGGACCAGTGACATGGACAGCATAAGGTCTGAGGGATATTGACCAGGGACATAATTAGGAACTGGTCTGAGGAATATGGACCAGGGACATGGATAGGAAAGGGTTAGAGGGATATGGACCAGGTACATGGATAGGAAAGGGTTAGAGCGATTTGGATCAGATACATGAATAAGAAAGGGTTATAGGAATAAGGACCGGGTACATGGATAGGAAAGGGTTAGAGGAATAAGGACCAGGTACATGGATAGGAAAGGGTTAGAGGAATATGGACCAGGGACATGGTTAGGAATGGGTCTGAGGAATATGGACTAGGGACATGGAAACTAAAGGGTCAGAGGGATATGGACTAAGGACATGGATAGAAAAGGGTTAGAGGGATATGGACCAGGGGCATGATTCAGAACGGGTCTGAGGAATATAGACAAGGTACATGGATAGGAAAAGGCCAGAAGGATATGGACCAGGTACATGGATAGGAAACGGTCCGAAGGCTATGGACAAGGGACATTGACAGGAAAGGGCTAAGGGGATATGGAGCAGGTACATGGATAGGAAAAGGTTAGAGGGATATGGACCAGGTACATTGAAGAGAAAGGGGTAGAGTGATATGGACCAGGTACATGGATAGGAAATGGTTGGAGGGGTATAGACAAGGTACATGGATAGGAAAGGGTCAGAGGAATATGGACCAGGTACATGGATAGGAAAGAGTTAGAGAGATAAGGACCAGGTACATGGTTACATAAGGGTTAGAGGGATATGGACCGGGTAGATTGATGGGAAAGACTTAGATGGATATAGACCAGATACATGGATAGGAAAGTGATAGAGGGATGTGGATCAGGTACATCAATAGGAAAGGGCTAGAACAATATGGAACAGGCACATGGATAGAAAGGGTTAGAGGAATATGGATCAGGTACATGGATTGGAATGTGTTAGAGGGGTATAGACCAGGTACATGGATAGGAAAGGGTTAGAGGGATATGGACCAGGGACATGGAAAGGAAAGGGGATGAGGGATATAGACCAGTGACATGGACAGGATAAGGTCTGAGGGATATGGACCAGGGAAATGATTAGGAACGGATCTGAGGAATATGGACCAGGGACATGGATAGGAAAGGGTTAGAGGGATATGGACCAGATATATGGATAGGAAAGGGCTAGAGGGATATGGACCAGGCACATGGATAGAAAAGGGTTAGAGGGATAAGGGGAGAAAGTGAGGACTGCAGATGCTGGAGATCAGAGCTGAAAATGTGTTGCTGGAAAAGCGCAGCAGGTCAGGCAGCATCCAAGGAACAGGAGAATCGACGTTTCGGGCATAAGCCCTTCTTCAGGAATGAGGAAAGTGTGTCCAGCAGGCTAGGATAAAAGGTAGGGAGGAGGCATTTGGGGGAGGGGCATTGGAAATGCGATAGGCAGAAGGAGGTCAAGGTGAGGGTGATAGGCCGGAGTGGGGTGGGGGCGGAGAGGTCAGGAAGAAGATTGCAGGTTAGGAAGGTGCTGCTGAGTTCGAGGGATTTGAATGAGACAAGGTGGGGGGAGGGGAAATGAGGAAACTGGAGAAATCTGACTTCATCCCTTGTGGTTGGAGGGTTCCCAAGCGGAAGATGAGGCGTTCTTCCTCCAACCGTCGTGTTGCTATGGTCTGGCGATGGAGGAGTCCAAGGACCTGCATGTCCTCGGTGGAGTGGGAGGAGGAGCTGAAGAGTTGAGCCACGGGGTGGTTGGGTTGGTTGGTCCGTGTGTCCCAGAGGTGTTCTCTGAAACGTTCCGTAAGTAGGCGGCCTGTCTCCCCAATATAGAGGAGACCACATCGGGTGCAGCGGATGCAGTAGATGATGTCTGTGGAGTGCAGGTGAATTTGTGGTGGATATGGAAGTATCCCTTGGGCCTTGGAAGGAAGTAAGGGGGGAGGTGTGGGCGCAAGTTTTGCATTTTTTGCGGTTGCAGGGGAAGGTGCCGGGAGTGGAGGTTGGGTTGGTGGGGCGTGTGGACCTGACGAGGGATATGGCCAGGGACTGGATAGGAATGGGTCTGAGGAATATGGACCAGGCACATGGATAGGAAAGGGTTAGAGGGATATGGATCAGGTACATGAATGGGAAAGGGTTAGAGGGATATGGATCAGATACATGGATAAGAAAGGGTTATAGGAATATGGATCCGGTACTTGGAGCGGAAAGCGTGAGAAGGATATAGACCAGGTACATGGATAGGAAAGGGTTAGAGGGATATGGGCCAGGGGAATGGCTGGAAAGGGTTAGAGGGATATGGACCAGGTACATGGATAGGAAAGGGTTAGAGGGATATGGGCCAGGGGAATGGCTGGAAAGGGTTAGAGGGATATGGACCAGGTACATGGATAGGAAAGGGTTAGAGGGATATGGGCCAGGGGAATGGCTGGAAAGGGTTAGAGGGATATGGACCAGGTACATGGATAGGAAAGGGTTAGAGGGATATGGGCCAGGGGAATGGCTGGAAAGGGTTAGAGGGATATGGGCCAGGGGAATGGCTGGAAAGGGTTAGAGGGATATGGACCAGGGACATGATTAGGAAAGGGTTAGAGGGATATGGACCAGGTACATGGATAGGAAAGGGTTAGAGGGATAAGGTCAAGGTAAATGCATAGGAAAGGATTAGTGGGATATGGAGCAGGGACATGGATAGGAAAGGGTTATAAGGATATGGATCAGATACATGGATAAGAAAGGGTTATAGGAATATGGATCAGGTACATGGATAGGAAAGGGTTAGAGGGATATAGATCAGGGACATGGATATGAAAGGGTTAGAGGGATATGGACCAGGGACGTGGATAGGAAAGGGTTAGAGGGATATGGACCAGGGACATGGATAGGGAAGGTTTAGAGGGATATGGACCAGGTACATGGATAGAAAAGGGTCTGAGGGATATGGACCAGGTACATGAAAAGGAAAGGGTTAGAGGGATATGGGACCGGGTACGTGGATAGGAAAGGGTTAGGGGGATATGGACCAGGTACATGGATAGGAAAGGGTTAGAGGGATATGAATCAGGTACATGGATAAGAAAGGGTTATAGGAATAGGGATCAGGTACATGGAGCGGAAAGCGTTAGAGGGATATAGACCAGGTACATAGATAGGAAAGGGTTGTTGGAGGGATGTGGACCAGGAACGTGGATAGGAAAGGGTTAGAAGGACATGAACCAGGTACATGGATAGGAAAGAGTTAGAGGGATATGGACCAGGGACATGATTAGGAAAGGGTTAGAGGGATATGGACCAGGGACATGATTAGGAAAGGGTTAGAGGGATATGGACCAGGTACATGAAAAGGAAAGGGTTAGAGGGATATGGCCCGGGTACATGATTAGGAAAGGGTTAGTGGGATATGGACCAGAGACATGGAGAGGAAAGGTTTAGTGAGATATGAACCAGGTACATGGATAGGAACGTGTTAGTGGGAAATGGACCAGGGTCATGGATAGCAAAGGGCTAGATCTTTAAGGACCAGGTACATGAAAAGGAAAGGGTTAGAGGGATATGGATCAGGTAATTGCATAGCAAAGGGTTAGAGTGATCTGGATCTTGTACATGGATAGGAAAGCTTTTGAGAGATATGGACCAGGTACATGGATAGGAAAGGGTTAGAGGGATGTGGACCAGGCACGTGGATACAAAAGGGTTAGAGGGATATGGACCAGGGACATAGAAAGGAAAGGGTCTGAGGGATATGGAGCAGTGACATGGACGTGATAAGGTCTGAGGGATATGGACCAGGGACATGGATAGGAAAGGGTTAGAGGGATATGGATCAGATACATGGATAAGAAAGGGTTAGAGGGCTATAGACCAGGTACGTGGATATGAAAGGATTAGAGGTATATGGACCAGGGACATGGAAAGGAAAGGGTTAGAGGGATATGGACCAGATACATGGATAGGAAAGGGTTAGGGTGATATGGATCAGATACATGGATAAGAAAGGGTTAGAGGGCTATAGACCAGGTACGTGGATATGAAAGGATTAGAGGTATATGGACCAGGGACATGGAAAGGAAAGGGTTAGAGGGATATGGACCAGATACATGGATAGGAAAGGATCTGAGGGATATGGACCAGGGACCTGATTAAGAACGTGTCTGAGGAATATGGACCAGGGACATGGATAGGAAATGGTTAGAGGGATATGGACCAGGTACATGGATAGGGAAGGTTTAGAGGAATATGGACCAGGAACGTGGATAGGAAAGGGTTAGAGGTACATGAACCAGGTACATTGATAGGAAAGGGTTAGAGCGATATGGATCATTTACATGTATAGGAAAGGGTTAGTGGGATATGGATCTTGTACATGGATAGAATAGGGTCTGAGGGATATGGACCAGGTACATGGATAGGAAAGGGTTAGTGGGATATGGATCATGTTCATGGAGCAGAAAGCGTTAGAGCGATATTGACCAGGTACATGGATAGGTAAGGGTTAGAGGGATATGAACAAGGTACATGGATAGGAAAGGGTTAGCGGGATAAGGACCAGGTACATGGATAGGAAAGGGTTAGAAGGATATGGACCAGGTACATGGATAGGAAAGGGTTAGAGGGATATGGACCAGGGACGTGTATACAAAAGGGTTAGAGGGATATGGACCAGGGACGTGTATACAAAAGGGTTAGAGGGATATGGACCAGGGACCTGGAAAGGAAAGGGTCTGAGGGATATGGAGCAGTGACATGGACATGATAAGGTCTGAGGGATATGGACCAGGGATATGATTAGGAACGGGTCTGAGGAATATGGACCAGGAATATGGATAGGAAAGGGTTAGTGAAATATAGACCAGGTACATGGATAGGAAAGGGTTAGTGGGATATGGACCTGGTACATGGATAGAAAAGGGTCTGACGGACATGGACAAGGTATATCGATAGGAAAGGGTTCGAGGGATATGGGCCAGGTACACTGATAGTAAAGGGTTAGATGTTTAAGGACCAGGTACATGAAAAGGAAAGGGTTAGAGGGATATGGACCAGGTACATGCATAGGAAAGGGTTAGAGTGATCTGGATCTTGTACATGGATAGAAAAGCTTTTGAGAGATATGGACCAGGTACATGGACAGGAAAGGCTTAGAGGGATATGGGACCGGGTACATGGATAGGAAAGGGTTGTTGGAGGGATGTGGACCAGGGACGTGGATAGGAAAGCATTAGAGGGATATGGACCAGGCACCTAGATAGGAAATGGTTAGAGGGATATGGACCCGCTACATGAATAGGAAAGGGCTAGAGGGATATGGACCAGGTACATGGATAGGAAAGGGTTAGAGGGATATGGACCAGGGACATGGAGAGGAAAGGGTTAGAGGGATATGGATCAGATACATGGATAGGAAAGGGTTAGAGAGATATGGACCAGGTACATGGATAGGAAAGGGTTAGAGAGATATGGACCAGGTACATGGATAGGAAAGGGTTAGAGGGATATGGACCAGGTACATGGATAGGAAAGGGTTAGAGGGATATGGACCAGGTACATGGATAGGAAAGAGTTCGAGGGATATGGACCAGCAACAAGGATAGGAAAGGGTCAGAGGGACATGGACCAGGGACAAGGATGGGAAAGGGTCAGAGGGACATGGACCAGGGACAAGGATGGGAAAGGGTTAGAGGGATATGGATCAGATACATGGATAGGAATGTGTTAGAGGGATAAGGACCAGGTACATGGTTACGTAAGGGTTACATTGATATGGAACAGGTGCATAGATAGAAAGGGTAGAGGGATATAGATCACGTACATGGATAGGAAAGGGTTAGAGGGATAAGGACCAGGTACATGGATAAGAAAGGGCTCGAGGGATATGGACCAGGGACGTGGATACGAAAGGGTTAGAGGTATATGGACCAGGGACATGGAAAGGAAAGGGTCTGAGGGATATGGACCAGGGATATGGACAGGATAAGGTCTGAGAGATATGGACTAGAGACATGATTAGGAACGGGTCTGAGGAATATGGACCAGGGACATGAATAGGAAAGGGTTAGAGGGACATTAACCAGGGACATGGATAGGAATGGGTTAAAGGGATATGGACCAGGTACATGGATAGGAAAGGGATAGATGTTTAAGGACCAGATACATGAAAAGGAAAAGGTTAGAGGGATATGGACCAGGCACATGGATAGGAAAGGGTTATAGGAATATGGATCCGTTACATGGATAGGAATGTGTTAGAGGGGTATAGACCAGGTACATGGATAGGAAAGGGTTAGAGGGATATGGAGCAGGGACATGGAAAGGAAAGGGTCAGAGGGATATGGACCAGATACATGGATAGGAAAGGGTTAGAGGGATATAGATCCGGGACATGGATATGAAAGGATTAGAGGTATATGGACCAGGGACATGGAAAGGAAAGGGTCTGAGGGATATGGACCAGATACATGGATATGAAAGGATTAGAGGGGTATGGACCAGGGACGTGGATAAGAAAGGGTAATATAAAAATGGATCAGATACATGGACAGGAAAGGGTGAGAGGGATATAAATCAGGGATGTGGATATGAAAGGATTAGAGGGATATGGACCAGGGACATGGAAAGGAAAGGGTTAGAGGGATATGGATCAGGTACATGGACAGGAAAGCGTTAGAGGGATATGGACCAGGGACAAGGATGGGAAAGGGTGAGAGCGATATGGATCAGATACATGGATCAGAAAGTGTGATAGGAATTTGGATCAGGTACATGGATAGGAAAAGGTTAGAGGGATATGGACCACATACATGAGTAGGAAAGGGTTAGATGTTTATGGACGAGGTACATGGATAGGAAACAGTTAGAGGGATAAGGACCAGGTACATGGATAGGGAAGGGTTGAGGAATATGGACCAGTGACATGGATAGGGAAGGGTTAGAGGGATATGAACCAGGGACATGAATAGGGAAGGGTTAGAGGAATATGGACCAGGTACATGGATAGGAAATGGTTAGAGGGATATGGACCAGGGACTGGCGCTGCTTCGTGCTCCCACGAGGAGGTTGAACAGTTCATCCACTTTACCAACACCTTCCACCCCGACCTCAAATTTACCTGGACCGTCTCAGACTCCTCCCTCCCCTTCCTAGACCTTTCCATTTCTATCTCGGGCAACCGAATCAACGCTGGCATTTATTATAAACCAACCGACTCCCACAGCTGCCTAGACTACACCTCCTCCCACCCTGCCCCCTGTAAAAATGCCATCTCATATTCCCAATTCCTTTGTCTCTGCCGCATCTGCTCCCAGGAGGACCAGTTCCAATACCGTACAACCCAGATGGCCTCCTTCTTCAAAGACCACAATTTTCCCCCAGATATGATCGACGATGCCCTCCACCGCATCTCCTCCACTTCCCGCTCCTCCATCCTTGAGCCCCGCCCCTCCAACCGCCACCAGGACAGAACCCCACTGGTCCTCACCTACCACCCCACCAAACTCCATATATATCGTATCATCCGTCATTTCCACCACCTCCAAACGGACCCCACCACCAGGGATATATTTCCCTCCCCTCCCCATCAGCGTTCCGAAAAGACCACCCACTCTGTGACTCCCTCGTCAGGTCCACACCCCCTACCAACCCAACCTCAAGAAATGCAAAACTTGCGCACACACCTCCCCCCTTACTTCCCTCCAAGGCCCCAAGGGATCCTTCCATATCCACCACAAATTCACCTGCACCTCCACACACATTTATTGCATCTGCTGCACCCGATGTGGCCTCCTCTATATTGGGGAGACAGGCCGCCTACTTGCGGAACTTCAGAGAACACCTCTGGGACACCCGGACCAATCAACCCAACCACCCCGTGGCTCAACACTTCAACTCCCCCTCCCACTCCACCAAGGACATGCAGGTCCTTGGACTCCTCCATCGCCAGACCATAGCAACACGACGGTTGGAGGAAGAGCGCCTCATCTTCCGCCTAGGAACCCTCCAACCACAAGGGATGAACTCAGATTTCTCCAGTTTCCTCATTTCCCCTCCCCCCACCTTGTCTCAGTCCCAACCCTCAAACTCAGCACTGCCTTCCTAACCTGCAATCTTCTTCCTGAACTCTCCGCCCCCACCCCCTCTCCGGCCTATCACCCTCACCTTGACCTCCTTCCACCTATCGCATTCCCAACGCCCCTCCCCCAAGTCCCTCCTCCCTACCTTTTATCTTAGCCTGCTGGACACAATTTCCTCATTCCTGAAGAAGGGTTCATGCCCGAAACATCGATTCTCCTGTTCCTTGGATGCTGCCTGACCCGCTGCGCTTTTCCAGCAACACATTTTCAGCTCTGATCTCCAGCATCTGCAGTCCTCACTTTCTCCATGGATAGGAAAGGCTAGAGGGAAATGGACCAGGTACATGGATAAGAACGGGTTAGAGGGATATGGAACAGGAACATGGATAGGAAAGGGTTAGGGGGATATGGACCAGGGACGTGATTAGGAAAGGGTTAGAGGGACATGAACCAGCTACATGAATAGGAAAGGGCTGGAGGGATATGGACCAGGTACATGGATAGGAAAGGGTTAGTGGAATATGGACCAGGTTCATGGAATAGAAAGGGTTAGTGGGAAATCGACCAGGTACACGGGCAGGTACATGGATAGGAAAAGATTTGGGGAAATATGGACCAAACTCAGGGAAAGGGGAATAGTTGTGTTTGAGAAATCTGGTCGACATGGACGAGTTGGGCCGAAGGGTCTGTTTCCATGCTGTATATCTGTATGACTCTATGCTGCTATAGAGCAGTCTGATATTGCTTTGCAATATTGACCGAATCTTCGTTTAGTGTTTAGTGTTTAGCACCAATGTTTGATGCCATCTCTGTAGCTGTCGTCTCTAAAGGCTTGTCAGTCTGCTTCCTCACTAGGTAGAGTATTTGTGTACAAAATAGTTCAGCCTCTTGCCTTTATTTTCCCCGCGTTGGACCCTGTTTTATTTGATGACCGCCCACAATATTTGCAATGTGTCCATTGGCCTCGATCTTTCGGCCTACCCTCCTGGAGATCCTTGTCACTTTCCTCCCCATTGTTGTGTTGAGAAGGTAAGCTCTGCTTTTCAACACCCGACCTGAGCTGTCTACCCTCGGTGTGGACATGACCATTCCTGCTCCCATTTGTGTGCTGTCGCTGTCGATCGACACACCCCGTGTTGTTAATTTCCTCACAAATGAGATTCTTTTTTAGCTGATGCACTGTCTTAGCTGGATGGCCTTTTGTCCAGATTTATCTTGGATGAAATCATCTTCCATTTGCCTGAATCCACAGGTTGCTGAAAGCTGGGTTAATGCAGTCACATCTCTATTAATAACATTTGAAAAAAAGTAATCTATTTTTCTAATCAACCCATTCAGAGATGTTATTACACACCATTAGAGCAGGTAGGATTCGAACTACAGCCTCCTGGACTGGGGTAGGGACACTGCTGCTACACCACAAGACGGCCAAACAGGCTGTTTTTCACCCTGACCTCTAATGTTCAACATGTGCTATTTGTAAGTGATGTTCACGTTCAACAATGCTTGTCAGAACCCTGTAGTTTTTTTCTGTTCTTCAGAGAGTTTTAGTGCAGAATGTAAGGTGGTATTAAAAGAGTAGCTACCTTTAGCTGCTTTTGCTTGCCAATTAAATGTTTTACAATCTCCTATTTTTTCATGAGTGGATAGGCTGCCAGTTCTTCTTCTTATCAATGGAGTGGAGTTGGGAGAGAAATGTTATAGCCAGTGTCGACTCACCCAGTGTTACTGCTGCGGCTAACAGTTTCTTTGTTCTTTTTCTGTGTCTTTGAGTGTTTTATTTTGCAGTTTTCACTGCCCTGAATGGATGTTGTAGGGATTATAATGAGGTCAGCCAGGCGGACCTCATAGAATAGGAGTTCCCTGACTGGGGCTGTTAACCTGGTCCAATCCAGGGAGTCCTGGCTGACAGATATAAACAGGAGGGTCAGGGATTCTGTTCACTCTGTGAACTGGCTCTGAGGGAGCTGGATCAGTGTCAAACGCTGTCCGCGGTGTAAATAAAGGGTGACTTGGTGACAGGATAACGGTCTCTCTTGAATTGTATCGTGAATGTTTCTTGTTTAGAATCTGTTTCAATGCAACTCTTTGACAGTCAACCCCAGCTCCTGCTCCTGTCTCCATGTTCTGTATTGTTATGAAGGTGTAGGTGTTTACTGTACCTTTAAGAGAGAGTGAAAGCTGGCAAGGACTTAACAAGCACAGAGTGTGCTGAACAATTTAAAAATGTAACATTTGGCTGTGAAAGAAATAGCTGGAAGTGAGTTATGGTACACAACAAATTCGAATTTGGCCAATCAGTTTAAATTTTGCCTCAAGATACTAAAATCCAATCGAATTTGAATTTTACTGTTTTGACGACATCAAATCAGTGAGATGATCTAATGGTTTGGGGCATAAAAATTGGGCATTTTGAACAGTTAGCCAGAGCAGCAAAGAGCACCAACAAACACAGACTGCCCACAGAATCACTTTCTGAAAGGTACATGTTCATATGAAATCTGTGCAGCAGAAGACCAAAGGAAAGACCCAGGAAACTCTACAGAGGAAGATTTGGAGGAGAATCGACACAGCTGACTTGTTTTGAAATGTGGATTTTTTTGTAAAACCTAATCAGCTGGTTTTATCGGATCAATAGAGTGTTGTAGAGTGGGAGGTAGGTAAATAGTTAAGACAAAGGAGGATCACAGTGTAGACAGTTATTATTTAATGTTTTCTTTTCTTCTTGGAGTTAAAGAATAAATCTTTAAATAGTGGGATTTGGTAGTTCTCTGTCACACATACTTCAGCAGATTACGGCGCGAGGTGAGGTGAGCTTTTCTGTGGGTCTGGTTTCTATTAGCAGAGGGGTTTACCCCGTGTCGTAACAGTATCCAGAGAAGAACAGTTTTGTGTTGATTGTGTCATTATTCAAGATGACTGCCTCCACGTGCTTCTTGCCAGAGGTCAGTGACTGCAGTGGACCGTGAATGACGTTTGTAAACAATTGTGTTTCCATCCAAACAAACTTGATTAACAAGATAGCCTCCTTCTGTGCTGTAATGACCACTATACATGGACCTATGGGCTAACTATCCTGAGGGGAAACCCATTTATGGAACATTGCTGTTCAGTTATTGGCTGCTCCTGCATTACAACAGTCCTTCAAAATTAGCTGCACAGCTCTTCAGTATGTCCTGAGGTTTGCAAAAGGCGCTACGTAAATGTAGGACGTTTTATTGGCTGTTGGAGGTTTGCGTCTTCTGCCTTTTGCTTCCTCACTGGGATGGGAGTGGAGATGTGTTAACCTTTACAGAGTACATTGCTGAATTGCTCAACCCCCAGAATGTGGGGGAGTCTGTGTGATGTAGGGAACAATGTGGACAGACAGAGACCTATTGCTGAAATCTGACTTGCTGTCAGTATGAAGAACAGACCGATGAGTCAGCTTAAATGTCATGAAGTGAAGTTTGATCGTTTTGAAGTAAATGTGAAACAGCAGCAGCACAATGAAGGAGAATGGTAACTGATTCCTGTTAATGTTTGATTAATGTGCTTCGACCATGTTCTGCTTTCCAAACCATCTTAACAGACGACTGTGTGGGAGAACTCAGTGACTATACTACACCAGCTCTCAATGATGGCAGGGCACTTTGAGTGGCCTCATCTCATTGTCCTTCCTCAAGAAATCTGTACACTTATTACTCTGAGTAACTTGGTGCTCATGCTGTAGAGGAGCCGGTGTTGGGACTGGGGTGGACAAAGTTAAAAATCACAACACCTGGTTGTAACCAGGTTTATTTGGAAGCACTAGCTTTCTTAACACTGCTCCTTCATCATATGGCTGTGGAGCAGGATCATAAGACACAGAATTTATAGCAAAAGATACAGAGTCATGCAACTGAAACAATACATTGAATAAACCTCGATTGGTGCTCAGTCTTTCATCTTGTAGAATGGGTTACAGGTTTCAGTTCTTTAATATGTAAACCCCAGAACTTCTTTTAAGTCACATTCCTGAGATAACTTAACGTTTTATTTAAAAAAGGTGACATCTCAGCTCAGACAATGCATTAAAGGTGTGAGGTTAGAGTCTGCTTGTATCCCAATGTTGAGTCAGACTGGTTCTATTTCCAAAGTAGGAATTTATAAGATGTCACATGGACTGACTGCCTACAGATTGTGTGCTTTTTGAGCAAAATAGAATGTATCTGCAGATACAATTCTGCAAATGCAAATTCGCCGCATAGTCTTGTGTGTGTGTGTGTGTGTGTGTGTGTGAGACAGAGAGAAAGAGAGAGAGACAGCTTGTGCATTTGATTGTGAGTATCCGTGAGAGTGTGTGTGTGTGCGCGTGCTTAGCAGAGGATGTGCATGAGTGTGATGCAGTATAAGACTGTGAGAGGGTGAATGTGGGGGTTGGGGTGGTTGTATGTGTGTGTGCAAGAGAGGGTCTGCTCTAAGTGTGTGAATATGTAAGAGTGTGTGTGTGTGCACGTGTGTGTGCACATGTGTGTGTGTGCTTGTGAGAGTGTGGATAGTGTAGTGGGGTCACCTTTAGTGTGACATGAACCCAAGGTCCTGGTTAAGGCCATCCCGTGGGTACCGAACTTGGCAATCAGCCTGTGCTTGGCCACTTTGCGGTGTTGCCTGCAAAGTCTATCTTGGAGGGTGGTCACCCAAAGATCCAAGGCCGAATGTCCCGGACTGCTGAAGTGCTCCCTGACTGGGTGGGAACACTCCTGTCTGGTGATTGTTGTGCGGTGTCCATTCATCCGTTGTCGTAGCATCTGCTCAGTCTCGCCAATGTACCACGCCACAGGACATCCTTGTCTGCAGAACATTGGCCACACTATCATGTGGAATGGTTCCCCATTATTAGAATCCATTCAGGTGAACTCCAACTACACTGCCCCCAACAGTGCTCTCCTGGCAGGTGCACCAGGGTTGAATGAAGAGAATAAATTTAGGGAATCAGGAATCACAGGAGTGGCATTATCACTGAGCTGTTAATCCAGCAATGCAGAAGTCTGGTTCAAATCCTGGCAGGGCCAATGGTGGAATTCAACTTCAAAAACCAAAGTCTGGAATTAAAAACCTAATGACAACCATGAATTAATCCTCAGGGAGGGAAGAATCCCAGCTGGTTTACTAATTCCCTCTCTTTAGGGCAGGCAACAGCTGTCCTATCCTACATGTGACTCCAGACCCACAGCAATGTGCTTGACTCTTAACTGCCCTCTGGGCAACTAGGGATGGGCAATAAATACTGACCAAGCCAGCGATGCCCACATCCTGTGAATAAATTTTAAAAAGTCTCTTCAATCTTGCTTTCAGCAACATAACTCGGTTTCTGGTACAATAGGAGTCAGACAGTTACATATTGTCCATGAATGCTCCCAGTTCTAGGTTCGAACAGGGAGTAAAACTGTCTCACCACCACCCCCTACTGGACACAGTAAGCCAGTGTTGATATCCCAACCGTCAGCACTAACCACATGAATACCTGGATTGTTTTTACCACATGAATACCTGGTTATAGTGGCTCAGGGTCGCTGCCTCAGTCGCACCCTCACCCCCCTGGACAGGACTTGGCTGAACATTCCAGGATATTCGTCTCAGGTTCCTATCCTGCCTCCCCCTACGCAGACGATTCCTCACTGCAAACACAGTCTGCAGCTGCTGAAAGATTTCCAAGAATGGTTTCATCTTTGAGGAACTTTGGTTCTGGGGAGAAATCAGAGCAGCTGCTGCAGTTTCCTTGGAGGACAGAGGCTTGAGAGGAGGAGGCCACTCAGCCCCTCGGGCCTGATCTGCCATTCAGTACATTCAAGGCTGATCTGATTTTAACACCAAGCCTGCGTTCCTGCCTATCCCTCAAAATGAATACAGAAGCAAAGCACAAAGAGATTTGGGTAAGGCTTGTGTTGGGCTTTGCTGGAAGATTGGAGTGATCTTTACTGGAGTGATCCCAATGGTGTATTCAAACGACAGGTTATGGGGAGATCAGGGTCGTTCATTGGCGGGGGGGGGGGGGGGGGGTTGAGTTTAAGAGATGCGAGGTTATGCTGCAGGTCTGTCAAGCCCTGGTTAGACCACACTTGGAATATTGTGTTCAGTTCTGGTCACCTCATTATAAGAAAGATGTAGAAGCTTTAGAGAGGGTGCATAGAACATAGAACATAGAACATAGAAGAATACAGCGCAGTACAGGCCCTTCAGCCCTCGATGTTGCGCCGATCAAAGCCCACCTAACCTACACTAACCCACTATCCTCCATATACCTATCCAATGCCCGCTTAAATACCCATAAAGAGGGAGAGTCCACTACTGCTACTGGCAGGGCATTCCATGAACTTACGACTCGCTGAGTGAAGAACCTACCCCTAACATCAGTCCTATATCTACCCCCCCTTAATTTAAAGCTATGCCCCCTTGTAATAGCTGACTCCATACGTGGAAAAAGGTTCTCACTGTCAACCCTATCTAACCCCCTAATCATCTTGTACACCTCTATCAAATCACCCCTAAACCTTCTTTTCTCCAATGAAAACAACCCCAAGTGCCTCAGCCTTTCCTCATAAGATTTTCCTACCATACCAGGCAACATCCTGGTAAACTTCCTCTGCACCCGTTCCAGTGCCTCCACATCCTTCCTATAGTATGGCGACCAAAACTGCACACAATATTCCAGATGCGGCCGCACCAGAGTCTTATACAACTGCAGCATGACCTCAGGACTCCGGAACTCAATTCCTCTACCAATAAAAGCCAGTACGCCATATGCCTTCTTCACTGCACTATTTACCTGGGTGGCAACTTTCAGAGATCTGTGTACATGGACACCAAGATCCCTCTGCTCGTCCACACTACCAAGTAGTCTACCATTAGCCCAGTAATCCATCTTTTTATTACTCTTACCAAAGTGAATCACTTCACACTTAGCTACATTGAACTCCATTTGCCACCTTTCTGCCCAGCTCTGCAGCTTCTCTATATCCCGCTGTAACCTGCCACATCCTTCCTCACTGTCTACAACTCCTCCGACTTTCGTATCATCCGCAAACTTGCTCACCCAACCTTCTAACCCTTCCTCCAGGTCATTTATAAAAATGACAAACAGCAATGGTCCCAAAACAGATCCTTGCGGAACACCGCTAGTGACGGCACTCCAAGATGAACCTTTGCCATCAACTACTACCCTCTGTCTTCTTCCAGCCAGCCAATTCCTCATCCAATCCTCCAACTCACCCTCAATGCCATATCTCTGTATTTTCTGCAGTAGCCTACCATGGGGGACCTTATCAAACGCCTTACTAAAATCCATATATACCACATCTACCGCTTTCCCCTCATCTACCTCCTTAGTCACCTTCTCAAAGAATTCAATAAGATTTGTGAGGCACGACCTGCCCTTCACAAAACCATGCTGACTATCCTTGATCACATTATTCTTATCCAGATGTGCATAAATCCTATCCCTTACAATTCTCTCTAAGACTTTGCCCACAACAGAAGTGAGACTCACTGGCCTATAGTTACTAGGATTATCCCTACTCCCCTTCTTGAACAAGGGAACCACGTTTGCTAGCCTCCAGTCCTCTGGCACTACTCCTGTCGACAAAGAGGACACAAAAATCAAGGCCAATGGCTCTGCAATCTCCTCCCTTGCTTCCCAGAGAATCCTAGGATAAATGCCATCAGGCCCAGGGGACTTATCTATTTTCACCCTTGCCAGAATTTCCAACACCTCTTCTCTACATATCTCAAAGCCATCCATTCTACTTATTCGTGCCTCAGTATTCATATCGACAACAATGTCCTGTTCCTGAGTGAATACTGACGAAAAGTATTCATTCAGCGCCTTCCCAATCTCTTCAGCCTCCACACGCAACTTCCCATTACTATCCTTGATTGGACCTATTCCTTCCCTAGTCATTCTTTTATTCCTAACATACCTATAGAAAGCCTTAGGGTTTTCCCTAATCCTACCAACTAAGGACCTTTCATGTCCCCTCCTTGCTGCTCTTAGCTCTCTCTTCAGGTCCTTCCGGGCTACCTTATAACTCTCAATTGCCCCTATTGAACCTTCACGCCTCATCTTTACAAAGGCTGCCCTCTTCCATTTAACAAGGGATTCCAACTCCTTATTAAACCACGGCTCCCTCACATGACCCTTTCCTCCCTGCCTAATAGGTACATACTTATCAAGGACACTCAATAGTTGCTCCTTGAACAAGTTCCACATATCAATTACGCTCTTGCCTTGGAATCTACTTTTCCAATCCACACATCCTAAGTCATGCCTCAACGCATCATACTTTCCCTGCCCCCAGCTATAACTCTTGCCCTGTAGTACACACTTATCCCTCTCCATCACTAGAGTAAAAATCACCGAATTGTGGTCACTGTCCCCAAAGTGCTCACCTACCTCTCGTTCTCATACCTGGCCTGGTTCGTTACCCAGAACCAAATCCAGTATGGCCTCACCTCTTGTTGGCTTATCTACATATTGTGTCAGGAAACTCTCCTGCACACATTGCACAAACACTGACCCATCTAATGAACTTGAGCTATAGCTTTCCCAATCAATATCAGGAAAGTTAAAGTCTCCCATAACAATCACCCTATTACTGTCACTCTTCTCCTGAATCATCTTCGCAATCCTTTCTTCAACGATTCTAGGACTATTAGGAGGCCTGTAAAAGACTCCTAACAGGGTGACCTCACCTCTCCTATTCCTAACCTCAACCCAAACTACCTCAGATGGCAAATCTTCGTCCATCTTCCTTTCCACCGCTGTAATACTATCTTTGACAAGCAAAGCCACACCCCCCCCTCTTTTGCCCCCACCTCTGACCCTACTAAAACATTTAAACCCTGGAACCTGCAACAGCCAATCCTGTCCCTGATCTAGCCATGTCTCCGTAATAGCCACAACATCGAAGTCCCAAGTACCAACCCACGCTGCGAGTTCACCTACCTTATTTCGTATACTTCTGGCATTAAAGTATACACACTTCAAGCCACTCTTCTGTTTACAGGCACCCTCCTTTAAGATTGATGCTATATTCCTAACCTCCCTACACTCCAGGTCCTGCACCCTAAAGCTACAGTCTGGGTTCCCATGCCCCTGCAGAGTTAGTTTAAACCCCCCCCAAGTGCACTAGCAAACCTCCCCCCAAGGATACTGGTGCCCCTCAGGTTCAGGTGCAGACCATCCTGTTTATAGAGGTCCCACCTTCCCCAGAAAGAACCCCAGTTATCCAAGTACCGAAATCCCTCCCTCCTGCACCATCCCTGTAGCCACGTATTTAACTGTTCTCTCTCCCTATTCCTCGACTCTCTATCACGTGGCACGGGTAACAAACCAGAGACAACAACTCTGTTCGTTCTAACTCTGAGCTTCCAACCTAGCTCCCTAAAAGCCTGTCTAACATCCTCAGCCCTCCTCCTACCTATGTCATTGGTGCCAATATGGACCACGACTTCAGGCTGCTCCCCCTCCCCCTTAAGGACCTGGAAAACACGATCAGAGACATCACGTACCCTTGCACCTGGGAGGCAACATACCAAACGTGAGTCTCTCTCGTTCCCACAAAACCGCCTATCTGTGCCCCGAACTATCGAGTCCCCAATTATTATTGCTCTGCTCTTCTCCACCCTTCCCTTCTGAGTAGCGGGGACAGGCTCCGTGCCAGAGGCCTGAGCCCCGTCACTTACCCCTGGTAAGTTCCCCCCCCCCACAAGTATCCAAAACGGTATACTTGTTCTTGAGGGGAACGACCACAGGGGGTCCCTGCACTGGCTGCTTCCTCCCAGTCCCCCTCACTGTCACCCATCTATCTGCCATCTTTGGAGTTACTACTTCCCTATAGCTCCGATCTATGACCCCCTCTGCCTCCCGAATGATCCGAAGTTCATCCAACTCCAGCTCCAGTTCCCTAACACGGTCTTGGAGGAGCTGGAGATGGGTGCACTTCCTGCAAGTGTAATCAGCAGGGACGTCCATGGCATCCCTCACCTCATACATGTTGCAGGAGGAACATTGCACTGCCTTCACTGCCATCCCTCTAAAGCTAACCTTTATTTTAAACAAAAAACTGGGTCTAAAGAATACAACAAGCAAAATTCGGCACTTACCTCCTTACCACAACGGATCTTATTATTAGGTTAGAGGAGGAGGGCGGGTGGGAGGCACTACCTCCGTAGTGCCTCGGGTTCTTCAGCTGCGCGCTTTTAAAGGGGAAACAAACCTACCCAGGTAAGCTTACGCTCTACCTGCTTCCGGGTCTCGGCTGCCTCTCTGGTCGTCGTCACTTCCCCCTGCTGCTCCCGCTCTTTCTGTGAAGAGAGTGAAAAAAAATACCGCTGCCCGCTACCGGTAAGTACTTTTAAAACAAACAGTCTTACCTTAGCTGCTGCTCGCAATCAAAATGACCGTTAGCGTCGAAGGGTGAGTATTTATACTCCTAAATCTCCTCCTGCAGAGGAGATTTACCTAGATTGGAGGGCATGTCTTATGAAGAGGGGTTGAGGGAGCTAGGGCTTCTCTCATTGGGGAGAAGAATGGTGAGAGGTGACTTGATAGAAGTGTGTGAGATGAAGAGAGGCGTCAATAGAGTGGATAGCCAGAGGCTATTACAAGGGGGCATAATTTTAAGGTGATTGGAAGAAGGTTTAGGGGAGCTGCCAGTGGTAGGTTCTTTATTCGGTGGGTGGGTGGAACGCACTGCCAGCAGTGGTAGTGAAGTCAGATACATTAGGGACATTTAAGCAACTCTTGGATAGGCAAATGGATGATAGTAAAATGAAGGGTATGTGGGTTAGTTTGAAGTTGGAATAGGATAAAAGGTCACAACAACATCAAGAGACGAAGGGCCTGGACTGTGCTGTGCTGTTCTACCTTCTATGTTCCTACAGATGAGACTGAGGTGCTCTGCTAAATGGTCATCCAGTTTAAGTTTGGTCTTGGAAGTGTGAAGGAGGCCTCACTGTGAGCAGGGAGTGCAGTAAACAAGGAAGATGGACCCAAGGCAGACACACGGAGTTAGGCCTAAAAGCAACCATGATCCCATTGAATGGCGGAGGAGGCTTGCGGGGCTGAATGGCCAACTCCTGCTCCTATGCTCTGATCGAAAGCCGACCAGGTGGAGGTGTGTTCACTCGGAAGGTGGTGTTTGGGGCCTTAGACAGTTAGGAGGGTTATGGGGGGATGGGTAAGTGTTACACTTCCTGCCATTGCGCAGAAGGTGCCTCTGGGCTTGACAGAGGAGAGGATTGCCGTGTCCCGGAATTGGAGAATGAGTTGAATTCTCACAGTGGATGGGAGGGGAGGGGAGCAAAGGCTGGGAGAGCTGAAAAAACTCAGCAATTCTGGCAGTATCTGTGGAGAGAGAAACAGAGTTAATGTTTCTAGTCCAGTCCTTCAACACAGGTGGGATGGGGAAGATAATGGTTGTGGAAAATGGCAGATGCTTGGAATATGAAGACTGCTGAGGTGGGAAAGCAAGGGCAATGGGAAAGGGAACCTACCCATTGTTCTAGGAGGGAAGGAGTGAGGGGGCAAAGTGTATTGGACATGGTTAAGGGCCTGTCTACCTTTGTTGGCGGTAGTCTCTGGTTGAGGAGAACATTGAGATATCACTGAATACTCAGTGACCTTCCTAGTGTCAGTGGTTGGACCTGACATGATGGTGGAAGTTTGGTTTAGTTTGGATAACTGTTCTCTGTTCTCTCTTTGCAAAGATTGCTATAATCACACTGTGTGCTGGCTGCTTTTTTTGCAAATGGGAAACTTGTCTGTCTGAATTCAGGGATTCATGCAGTGAAGAAAAGGCCCTTCAGCCCATCGAGTCCACACCTACAAAACCTACCACTGAAAGTGCCAATTTCCTGCACTTGTCCCAGATCCCCGGATGAAGGTGGGAGGTTACAAAGTGCTTGCAGACATTGCTGGCTGAGGATTTGTTCCACGTGGACTTTTGCGAGATTCCTGGATATTGGCCGATGCATTCCCTCGCACTGGCCACTTCACAGCCCAGTCAGGAAGCTGAGCCCTTTGATGTGGGGCCAGGAACTCTCCAGTGTCCTTGGGCTATCCAACACGGGCCACAAACACTACGTAGGACAAACAGGAAAAAAGTTAGCCACCAGGATACACGAACACCAGCTAGCCACAAAAAGACACGACCCTCTCTCCCTCGTAGCCCTACACACGGATAAAAAAAACCCACCATTTCGACGGGGACAACACATCTATCCTGGGACAGGCTAAGCAAAGACATGCCAGAGAATTCCTAGAGGCCTGGCACTCCAACCACAACGCCATAAACAAACACATCGATCTAGACGTCATCTATCAACCCCTCAGAAAATGAACAGGAAATGACATCACCACAAACCCCAGGAACCCCATCCAGGAGAAAGATATAAATAGAAAGCAGGTGACAACAGCTTCCCTTCACTTGGAGGTCACCACTGATGATGTTACCTAGCCAGGTAATGAAACGTCTGGATATCAAACCTACAGCTCAGTGAGCAAACCTACACCCTAAACCTCAACCTGAGCTACAAACCTTCACAAACCTTGCTGGCAATGATATGCCACACACGCTAAATATTCCAACCTTCATTTATATCAGGAGTTGGTGCAAGTCCTGCAGACAGGCGTGCCTGGGAACACAAGGTGACTGCAATAGCCTGATTTCCTCCAGTTCCTTTTTCAGGGAATTTGAATCTGAGCAAAGTCACATTGCCAGCAATTCCCAGAATCAAGTGGGTTTTTGTTTTGAGGTCAGCATTCGAGTGAAAGTCTTTAAACTTTGGAACACAAATGACATGCACTTCATCACCTTCACTTTCTATTTCCTTCTCATCCACTTTATGTGCTGGAGGTGGTTTTATGTATTAGATTATCCTTTTATGACCCTATAAATTATCAGACTGAAACCTCACCAGCTATTTGTGATTAAGGCGTCCAGCTGCCAAAATGGGACTGTTGGATTCTTACATCCTGCAAATCGCTGAACTAAAACAATGGAAAATACTGTAGGGACTCAGTACTTTTGGCAGCGTCTTTGGAGAGAGAAAGAGAGCGAGGGAGCAAGAGCGTGTACCAAGACCACATATCTGTATTTTAATATTATCCCAGCATGCTATATTGAGATTGGACTTCCAATTCTCCTCCCTTCTGTTGAGGAACTAGGTTATGGAAAAGCCGGAATCTGGGAAGATGGGACAGTCTCCTCACTGTCTGATGGAGTTTACAGACTGCTTGTACCAGCCTTCAATCTTCGAGGAGAAAGGGAGGACTGCAGATGCTGGAGATCAGAGCTGAAAATGTGTTGCTGGAAAAGCGCAGCAGGTCAGGCAGCATCCAAGGAGCAGGAGAATCGACGTTTCAGGCATGAGCCATTCCTGAAGAAGGGCTGATGCCCGAAACGTCGATTCTCCTGCTCCTTGGATGCTGCCTGACCTGCTGCGCTTTTCCAGCAACACATTTTCAGCCCCAGCCATCAATCTGCCCTTTACTCATACCCACACGCTCGATGGCTGCCATCCTCCAGTGCCCTTCACCCACACAACTGCACTTTGATAAACCACCAGCCATCATAGAAGTCCTACAGTGTGGAAGCAGGCCATTCGGCCCATCGAAGAGCGTCCTACCCAGGCCCACCTGTAACCCCGCATTCCCCGTGGCTAATCCAACCAACCTGCGCATCTGAGGACACTATGGGACAATTGAGCATGGCCAATCATCCCTAAACCTGCACGGCAGAGACTGTGGGTGGAAACCCACACAGACGTGGGGAGAATGTGCCAACGTCACACAGACAGTTGCCTGAGGGAGGAATCGAATCCCGGTCCCCGGCGCTGTGAGACAGCAGTGCTGACCACTGAGCCACAGTACCACCTCCAGACTGCTGGTGGGGCCTGGGTCATGTGCTCAGTTACGGGCATTGACCATAATGGGCAGGTGGGTTATCAGAGAGCAGTCTGTACAGTCCTGGCAATTCATGTCCAGGGAGAGGGTTGTGGGTTTACTGGGTCACTGAGAGGATGGTCAAGGTGATTAGGGGCACTTACACATGGTATGAGGAGGCCTACCCTTCCAGGGAGGGGACAAAGTGGGGGATTCAATCCAGTGGCAGTAACTCTGACCTCTGGATGAGGAGGGGGGAATTGAATTGAATTTATTGTCACGTGTACCGAGGTGCAGTGAAAAGCTTTGTCTTGTGAGCAATACAGGCAGATCACAGAGTTAAGCAGCATAGATAAGTCAATAATAGGTACATGGGGGTATGGTGTCCCACCAACAAGGCCATGGAGTTACCAGAGCCTGAGGCTTCTGGGAGAAAGTAGGCCCACACATATTGGCACAGAGCAGCTGAACTGAAACTGGGAGAGGCTGGAAGGTCACCAGGGTTACAGGGACAGTCACACCAGACGGAACGTGAAGAATGGGAGGAGATATGCTACTTATAGAGTCGTGGTTATAGAGTCATACAGCACAGAAACAGACCCTTTGGCCCAACCAGTCCATGCCGACCATAATCCCAAAGTAAACTAGTCCCACCTGCCTGCTCCTGACCCATATCCCACCAATCCTTTCCCGTTCATGTACCCATTCAAATGTTTTCAAAATGTTGTAAGTGTACCCGGACCCATCACTTCCTCAGGAAGTTCATTCAACACTCAAACCGGCCTCTGTATGAAAAATCTGCCCCTTATGTCTCTTTAAAATCTCTCTCCTCTCAGCTTAAAAATGTGCCCCTAGTCTAGAAATTCCCCTATCCGAGGGAAAAGATAACTACCATTAACTCTGTCCATACCCCTCATTGTTTAGAGATTGCTGTGGTAGTTTGGAGTTACAGCGTCTGTAGGGGTGCCCAGCTGAGTTTACAACAAGAGACCTCAAAGTGGGAAGGTGTGCTACCATCTCACTCACAACAGCAATTCCCTGGAAAACACCAGATCAACATTTCACCTGCATAATTAACGAGGGGGAAAGGTCATGAGAAAATTTGCCCAGATCCTGGTGAAGGTGAAAGAGGATTCTGAAAAATGGTTATTTGGGACGGGAAACATTAACTGTGTTTCTCTGCCTTGACAGAGTCTCTCCCTGCCATTGTCTGCGTGTGTGTCTCAGATTTCCAGCATCTGCAGCATTTTGCTTTGATTTGGTGGAAAAAAAAACGAGCATTTTCAAGAGTTCAAGCCTCCTCTGGTAAAATTAGAGTCAGTTGACTCTCTGATATTTTATTAGATGGCTCATCAACTTTTAATGGGGAATTCATGTTGGCTGAAGGCTTATCAGAGTGAGTCACTGCGAACACAGACCAAATGAAGACTTAAAGCATTTGTTATTTGTAATAAATGCCATGATGGATGTGAAGAGGGTTAAAATCATTTACATACTCGCTGCCAAGATCAATAAAACTGGACAGTAAAATGTTTCATCCGGATCCAAAACACTTCCGACTGTACAGCTCCTGGGAGCTCCGTGATCCTGAAGGATTGTGTTCCAGTTGTAATTGGGATGATTATAGTATCAGCGCGATGGGTGTTCTCCTGTCTCTGATGTTGCACCAATGCCACAGTGTCACCTGAGAATCAGCCATGACCTCGTTCACTTCTAAGTGAGGGGGTTAGTGGTTTGAGAGTAAAGTCGGAGAGTTTATCACAGACCGCAGGGGGCTGCTGAGGGAGAGCTGCAGTGTCAGAGGTGCTGCCTTTACAATATGATGTTATTTCAAGGCCCTGGAGCAGTCCCACCAACTCTGCCTGCGCAAGATCCTGCGAATCCACCGGGAAGGCAGACGCACCAACACCAGCCTCCATGACCAGGCCAGCATTCCCAGCATCGAGGCACTGACCTGCCCTTGATTGGCTGTGATGGGCTGGGCAACGTTGTCCCCACGACCGAGATGAGACTCCCCAAGCCAGTGCACTACTCCCAGCTCCGAAATGGCAGGCGAGCTCCAGGTGGGACAGAGGAAGTGTTTCAGGGATACCCTCAAGGCCTCACTGGGGAAGTGCAGCATTCCCTCAAACACCTGGGAATCACTGAACCAAGACGGTCTGAAGAGGGGAGCAGTATCCGGGAAGGAGTGGAACACCTGGAGACTTGGTGTCAGGAGAAAGCAGAGGCCGGTGGGGGGATCAGCGTTAGGAGTGCACTGACACACCAACATCCCACCCAACCCCTTCCCATGACCACCATCTACCCCAAGTGTAACAGAGCCTGCGGGAGCCCCATCAGTCTATACAGCCACCTACGCACTCCCCCTGAGAATGGGAGAGAGTCATCTCCATCTGCCAGGGACCTTTGAGGAGGATGATGACACAGGCAGTGTCTCCTCCTTCAGGTGCACGGAAACATTTCCATGATACGTGTTTCCAAAAAGAGAAAGGTGTTCACCTTCCTGTTCCTCCCCATCACTTTCATCCTTCATCTAACTGGTTATCCACTTGGTTAGTTCCATGCTGATTGTGGGATCTTGCTGTGTATTGGTTTGTACGCACGCCAAATACATTTTAATGGAGATGCAAATGCCATCGGTCTCTAGAATCTCTGCTTCTTCAGCTGTGGTATCTGATCGAACTAGACAATGACACTCCCCTTTGTATCCAGCTCAAAATGAATGGGCGAGGTCAAACCCAGGGGTATATTTTTAAGGGGAGAGGAGAAATTTCAAAAAGGGACCTGAGGGGCAATTATTTTACACAGAGAGTGGTTCGTGCGTACAAGGAACCTCCAGAGGAAGTGGTAAATGCAGAGACAGTTACAATGTTTCAGAGACATTTGGGTAAGTACATGAATAGGAAAGGTTTGGGGGGGATATGGGTGAAGGGCAGGCAGGTGGGACCAGTTTAGTTTGGGATTATGGTCATCATGGACTGGTCAGTTCGACAGGTTTGTTTCTGTGCTGTGTGACTCTATATTAAGATGTCCTTTTTGACATTAACAAATTCTGTCAACCTCTGGTTAGTTGAATGGTTAATTTCTGTTGGAAATTCTTTGGATAACTTTCCTGATGAAGGTAGTTCAATTGCATTAACTTAGAGTCATAGAGATGTACAGCTTGGAAACAGACCCTTCGCTCCAACCCGATCATGCTGACTAGATATCCCAACCTAATCTAGTCACACCTGCCATGTCCCTCCAAACCCTTCCTATTCATATATCCATCCAAATGCCTCTTAAATGTTGCAATTATACCAGCCTCCACCACATCCTCTGGCAGCTCATTCCATACACGTACCATCCTCTATGTGAAAAAGTTGTCCCTTAAGTCTCTTTAATGTCCTATAATGGTAATGTTGTCCCAGTCGAATTCATGACAAGCAACATGAATTCGACTGGGACAACACTACCATTATAGGGCAAGCCAAACAGAGAACAGCCAGGGAATTCCAAGAGGCATGGCACTCATCCACAGACTCTATCAACAAACACATCGACCTGGACCCAATATACTGGCCACTACAGTGGACAGCTGGAACTAACAACCGGAAGCGGCAGAGACAGGCCACTATAAATGCCGGAGGAAACAGCACAGAAGCGCTTCACAGGAGGCTCCCAAGCACTGAGGATGTCACCTAGACAGGGGACGAAACGTTTGCAAGACAAATTCCCAGCTCAGCGAACAGAGCCCTCTTCACTATCCTATCTACCTGTGACTCCACTTTCAAGGACCTATGAACCTGCACTCCAAGGTCTCTTTGATCAGCAACACTCCCTAGGACCTTACCATTAAGTGTATTAGTCCTGCTAAGATTTGCTTTCCCAAAATGCACCACATCACATTTATCTAAATTAAACTCCATCTGCCACTCCTCAGTCCATTGACCCATCTGATCAAGATCCTGTTGTAATCTGAAGTAACTTTTTTCGTTGTCCACTACCCCTCCAATTTTGGTGTCATCTGCAAACTTACTAACTGTGCCTCTTCTGCTCGCATCCAAATCATTTATGTAAATGACGAAAAGTAGAGGACCCAGCACTGCTCCTTGTGGCACTCCACTGGTCACAGGCCTCCAGTCTGAAAAACAACCCTCCACCACCACCCTCTGTCTTCTACCTTTGAGCCAGTTCTGTATCCAAATGGCTAGTTCTCCCTGTATTCAGTGCTCACCAGTCTCCCATGGGGAACCTTGTCGAATGCCTTACTGAAGTCCATATAGATCACATCTACCGCTCTGCCCTCACCAATCCTCTTTGTTACTCCTTCAAAAAACTCAATCAAGTTTGTGAGACATGATTTTCCACACACAAAGCCATGTTGACTATTCCTAATCAGTCCTTCCCTTTCCAAATACCTGTACATCCTGTCCCTCAGGGTTACCTCCACCAGCTTGCCCACCACCGAGGTCAGGCTCACTGATCTATAGTTCCCTGGCTTGTCCTTACAACCCTTCTTGAACAGTGACACCACGTTTGCCAACCTCCAGTCTTCCAGCACCTCACCTGTGACTATCGATGATACAAATATCTCAGCAAGAGGCCCAGCAATCACTTCCCTAGCTTCCCACAGAGTTCTCGGGTACACCTGATCAGGTCCTGGGGAATTATCCACTTTTATGTGTTTCATACATCCAGCACTTCCTCCTCTGTAATATGAACATTTTTCAAGAAGTCACCATCTATCTTCCATGTCCTTTTCCACAGGAAATACTGATGAAAAATACTCGTTTAGTATCTCCCCCATTTCTTGTGCGTCCACACAAAGGCTACCTTGCTGATCTTTGAGGGGCCCTATTCTCTCCCTAGTTACCCTTTTGTCCTTAATGTATTTGTTAGAACCCTTTGGATTCTCCTTAACTCTATTTGCCAAAGCTATCTCATGTCCCCTTTTTGCCCTCCTGATTTCCCTCTAAAGTATACTCCTACTGCCTTTATACTCTTCTGAGGATTCACTTGGTCTTCCTGTCTATACCTTACATATGCTTCCTTCTTTTCTTAACCAAACCCTCAATTTCTTTAGTCATCCAGCATTCCCTATACCTACCAGCCTTCCCTTTCACCCTGACAGGAATATACTTTCTCTGGACTCTCATTATCTCATTTCTGAAGGCTTCCCATTTTCCAGCCGTCCCTTTACCTGCGAACATCTCCCTCCAATCAGCTTTTGATAGTTCTTGCCTAATACCGTCAAAATTGGCCTTCATCCAATTTAGAACTTCAACTTTTAGATCTGGTCTATCTTTTTCCATCATTATTTTAAAACTAAAAGAACTTTGATCTCTGACCCCAAAGTGCTCCCCCCACTGACACCTCAGTCACCTGCCCTGCCTTATTTCCCAAGAGTAGATCAAGTTTTGCACCTTCTCTAGTAGGTACATCCACATACTGAATCATGTGTAACTTAAATTCCTCTCCATCTAAACGCTTAACACTATGGCAGTCCCAGTCAATGTTTGGAAAGTTAAAATCCCCTACCATAACTACCCTATTATTTTAACAGATAGCTGAGATCTCCTTACAAATTTGTTTCTCAATTTCCCTCTGACTATTAGGGGGTCTATAATACGATCCCAATAAGGTGATCATCCCTTTCTTATTTCTCAGTTCCACCCAAATAATTCCCCTAAATGTATTTCCGGGAATATCCTCCCTCAGCACAGCTGTAATGCTATCCCTTATCAAAAACGCCACTCCCCCTCCTCTCTTGCCTCCTCTTCTGTCCTATATCTCTGTAATCTCCCTTCAGAATCTCATCCTTTTCCTTTCCTATATCGTTGGTTCCAATGTATATAATGACCTCTTGCTGGTCCCTCTCCCCCACGAGAACATTCTGCACCCTCTCTGAGACATCCTTGATCCTGGCACCAGGGAAACAACACACCATTCTGATTTTTGCTGCTGGCCACAGAAACGTCTGTCTGTGCCTCAGACTAGAGAATCCCCTAACACAATCGATCTCTCGAAACCCGATGTACCCCTCGTTGCATTAGAGCCAATCTCCATACCACAAACTTGGCTGTTTGTGCTACATTCCCCTGAGAATCCATCACCCCCTACATTTTCCAGAACAGCATACTGGTTTGAAATGGGGATAGCCACAGAAGACTTCTGCACTAGCTGCCTACCTCTCTTACCTTTCCTGGAGTTAACCCATCTACGTGACTGTATCTGCGACTTTTCCCCCTTCCTATAACTGCCATCCATCACAGCCCCTTGCTATTGTAAATTCCTCATTGTCTCTGACTGTATCTACAACTGATCCATTCGATCTGATAGGACTCACAGCCAACAGCATTTATTATAGATAACATCCTCAGTAACCCATAAACTCTCCCTAAATTCCCACATTCGACAAGAAGAGCATATCACTCTACTAAAGGGCATTTTTGCTCCTTAACAATCTACAGACCCAGAAAATAGCTCTGTCTTGTTCCTCTACAAAACACTGCTCCAGGTTAAATTGATACTTATGGCTTATATTTTAAGTTTAATCAAGAGACATATCTCAATAAAACATGTAATCAAGAAAGAACCCACTCTACTGCAGACTTACTGTAAGGCCACGCTTAAAATATCCACTTATCTGTTTCTGTGCTGTGACCTCTCCTAAACAGGTTCCTCCAAGATCAATTGTGAATTTCACTGATTGTTAATTTTCCCAGAGACACTCCGATGTCCAGCGATACATAAATTCAAACAGCAAAGGCAGTAACTGTGCAGGTTCTCTCTCTCTCTCCTGCACTGACCTCACCACGTGCTGCCTTTGTCTGTTCCTCTTCCTTTTTAAAAGTGCTGTTGTTTTGACTCTTTTTTCCCTCCAAAGTTCCAAGACAATGCAACAGCATATAAAACAGTAATTGCTGCTCCTGGAATTCGTGGAAACCATCTCCATCACCTAAAATACCTCAAAAAAGGAGCAGCCTGTTACAGCCAGAAATTTTTCTCGTCCTCCATCTTGGATTACCCAGAATCGTCATCTTTGCACTTTTCTTGTTCCTGCTCTGAAACTGTGTCTGACATTTATCCCTTTCTGGGAAGTGTCCTGCAGTTTTCCGGCTGTGTCTGATGTTGACACCTTTCCGCGTGGTGCCGTTCTGTTGCCACCGCTGGACCCTGTTTGCATCTGTGAGGCTTTCCCTTTTCTGTCACGGCGCGTAGACTGACCCTTCTTCAAATAAAAACTCCAGGCCACCTGGTGAGGTCAGAGCCCCGGGTTGGGATCGAGTAAAGGTGAATGTCGTTATTAACGCACAGGTTTTGAACGTTAAATATGGGGCTCGGAGACTTGGGGGGATGATGTTATGTAACATTCCGAAAGGGTTAATGTTAGAGACTGCTTTGGGTTTCACTCAATCTGATGGTGTCATTAGGTCCAAGATGGTATCAACTTAGCTCGTGATCATTGATGTCCAACCAGCCAATATAACTTGTATCTATTGCTATTACATAATAAACTCAACCTTACTGTAAAAGCAAGTTAAGGAAGAGCCGTTCCTAATGGTTCATCATTTGCCACCTTAAAATGTGCAGGCACTTAAATCCAGTAGATAACAGCAAGTTGGGCTTGGTCTCTTGTGGTGTACAGGTAGCTTCTTTACCTCTGGGTATGGAGCACTGGGTTCGAATCTCACCTGGCCTGCACGTTCCTGGTTACATTGGCTGTTTATGTTATGGGTTTATTTTGAAAAAAAATACAAAAGAGGATTAGTGTCAGGTCTGTAACCAAGCAATTAGCGGGTGGGGATTGGTTCGACAAACAGCGATCCTGAGATCATGAAAGGCTCCATACAAATGCAGGATTCTCTTTCTTTATTGTTCGCCTCAGTGCTCCCACTGCTCCAGTCTGTATTTTGCTGTCTGATCTTTCTAACTGAAGCTGCTAATTGAGTGCCCATTTCAATTAACTGGAGTTTTACCAAAGGGCACCATTAGTGCCCCAGCGGACAGCTATCCTGCAGGCAGCTTTTTATTTCTGGTAAGAGCTTCAAGTATCTGTAACGTTGGCAGACTGTCTGCTCTGGGCATCCCTTCTTGTTTTATAACAGCACCCATCGATGCCGGGCCGCACTGAGATTTCGGGTGTTAACTGGAGTTTTAGCTTTTACTGCGCCATGTCTTGAAACGTTGAAGGAGCTATACAAAGGCAAGTTGTTGTTGCTTTTGCCCTGATTTGAGGATGTGGTAAGGTGAATCTTGTTCATAGATCTGATCTCGGAGTGTTTAGTAAAATAGCAATGTGGCATTCCTGAAATTCCAAACACAAAGGACCTATCCCACTGGGCCACATTGCCAGCAGCAGCCAATCAAATGGCTGTTGCTGGGGTGGCTGCTAATTTTAATTACCCACCCTGTGCCCCCCTCCACCCCTGTGTGGCAGAGGGGCACCTGGTGGAATGCCAGTGATGGTGAAAAGAGGGCTTTAGGTGGTCACTCAGGTGGCTCTGTCGGGCTCAGGACTAGGAGGCAATGATACATCGCTGACAAGGTGGCATAGCAGACAATGGGCGCACCAACCCACCTGCTGGTGAGAGTTTACGGTGCCCGCACCACCTCAGCCCAGCTCCCAATCTGTTCCGCCACCATGGCCAGGCCAGTCACTCCATTTCAAGTGTTTTGGCTACGGAAGGCCTTAGGATATCCAAAAGGCATGGAAAAATATGTGGGTCAGAGTGGTGCTGGAAAAACACAGCAGGTCAGGCAGCATCCAAGGAGCAGGAAAATCAATGTTTCGGGCAAAAGCTCTTCATCAGGAATAGAGGCAGGGTGCCTGCAGGGTGGAGAGATAAATGAGAGGAGGGTGGGGGTGGGGAGAAAGTAGCATAGAGTACAATAGGTGAGTGGGGGAGGGGATGGAGGTGACAGGTCAGAGAGGAGGGTGGGGGAAGGTAGCAAAGAGTACAATGGGTGGATGGGGTGGGATGAAGGTGATAGGTCAGGGAGGAGGGTGGAGTAGATAGGTGGAAAGGAAGATTCCCATACGTCCTCCAACGCATCTCGTCCACATCCCACACCTCCACCCTCAGACCCCACCCCTCCAACCATAACAAGGACAAAACGCCCCTGGTGCTCACCTTCCACCCTACCAACCTTCGCATAAACCAAATCATCCGCCGACATTTCCGCCACCTCCAAACAGATCCCACCACTAGGGATATATTTCCGTCCCCACCCCTTTCCACCTTCCGCAAAGACTGTTCCCTCCGTGACTACCTGGTCAGGTCCACGCCCCCCTACGACCCACCCTCCCATCCTGGCACCTTCCCCTGCCACCGCAGGAATTGATTAGATTAGATTACATTACAGTGTGGAAACAGACCCTTCGGCCCAACAAGTCCACACCAACTCACCAAAGCGCAACCCACCCATACCCCTACGTTTACCCCTTACCTAACACTACGGGCAATTTAGCATGGCCAATTCACCTGACCTGCACATCTTTGGACTGTGGGAGGAAACCGGAGCACCCGGAGGAAACCCACGCAGACACGGGGAGAATGTGCAAACTCCACACAGGCAGTCGCCTGAGGCGGGAATTGAACCCGGGTATCTGGCGCTGTGAGGCAATAGTGCTAACCACTGTGCCATTGTGCTGCCCACAAATTGCAAAACCTGCACCCAAACCTCCTCCTTCACCTCCATCCAAGGCCCCAAAGGAGCCTTCCACATCCATCAAAGTTTTACCTGCACATCCACCAATATCATTTATTGTATCCATTGCTCCCGATGTGGTCTCCTCTACATTGGGGAGACTGGACGCCTCCTAGCAGAGTGCTTTAGGGAACATCTCTGGGACACCCGCACTAATCAACCACACCGCCCCGTGGCCCAACATTTCAACTCCCCCTCCCACTCTGCCGAGGACATGGAGGACCTGGGCCTCCTTCACCGCCGCTCCCTCACCACCCAACGCCTGGAGGAAGAACGCCTCATCTTCCGCCTCGGAACACTTCAACCCCAGGGCATCAATGCGGACTTCAACAGTTTCCTCATTTCCCCTTCCCCCACCTCACCCCAGTTCCAAACTTCCAGCTCAGCACTGTCCCCATGACTTGTCCTACCTGCCTATCTTCCTTTCCACCTATCCACTCCACCCTCCTCTCTGACCTATCACCTTCATCCCACCCACATCCACCCATTGTACTCTTTGCTACCTTCCCCCACCCTCCTCACTGACCTATCACCTCCATCCCCACCCCCACTCACCTATTGTACTCTATGCTACTTTCTCCCCACCCCCACCCTCCTCTCATTTATCTCTCCACCCTGCAGGCATTCTGCCTGTTTTTCTGATGAAGGGCTTTTTCCCAAAATGTCGATTTTCCTGCTCCTCAGATACTGCCTAAACTGCTGTGCTTTTCCAGCACCACTCTAATCCAGAATCTGGTTTCCAGCATCTGCAGTCCTTGTTTTTACCAAGAATATGTGGGGCATGGAATGGTTACAAAATAGATGGAGACCATTCAGCCCATCTTGGCGATAATGACCTATTGGCATTATCACTAAACGATTAATCCAGTGACTCAGCTAATGTTCTGGGGTCCTAAGTCTGAATCCTGTCATGGCATCAGATTGAATTTGAATTCAATTTTTAAAAAAAATCTGGAATTACAAGTCCGCTGATGACCGTGAAACCGTTGTCGATTGTCGCAAAAACCCATCCGGATCGGTAATGTCTGTCAGGAAAGGCAATCTGCTGTCATCTGGGGGTGACTCCAGCTCCCACATCAATATGGCTGACTCTCAACTGTCCACAGAAATGGTCCAACAAGCCTCTCAGTTCAAGGGGTGCTTGAGCTGGCCAGGTCCCACAGGTGAATTAACAAAAAGCACATGATTACTGCAAACCAATGTGGCTTGGTTAATCCCATTCTCCTGCCTTTTCCCCGAGCCCTGAAAATTTTTCCTCTGCATCTAATTATCTCCTTCTCCTTCGGATGAAGATGGTTGAATGACAGGATACAGCGAATTGTGGTAAATGGTTCTCCTTACACAGAGGTTGCATTGTGGTGGAGTTTCCTGGGGTCAGTTTTGGGACATCTGCTTTCTTTGATGTCCAAGACTGACCTAGGTCTGGGTGTGCAGGACACAAAGGCAGGATTTGCAGGTGACACAAAACGTAAGTGTTGTGAATGATGAGGCGGGTAATGATAACCGAACACAGACACGCCTATCGAAGACTTTCGAATTTCCTTTTACGTTAGCTACCAGTCTCTTCTCGTACACATTCTCAGCCTTGTTCAGGTCCCCTCTTCACTCACCAGTCAATTTGCAATATGTAATTTGCTTTTCACTCATATCATCAAATGAAAACCTGCCACGTACAACTTTATTTCTGCTTCATCTTTTTCATTATCCAAGAAGCTCTGGAATTTCTTTATATACTTGTGGAAATGTACTGCATTAACAGAACCATTTCCTATTTGAAAGCTTCCATTGCAGATTTGTTTGTCAATCTTTAATTCCAGTTTTCCTGGGGTCTACTCTTACCCAACTAATTACTGTCATTATTGTTTACTCTAGCTTTCTCCTTAATTTGTCCATAAGCGTTGTGATCACTCTTCCTGAAATGTTTCCCAACTACATTTGCCTGGTTGTGTAACTGTGCTAAGCTCCAAGCCACATGGAGGGGAGACAGTGACCATCCAGGGAAGTGTTACGTGAGCGAGCACTGAGAGAAAAGCCAAAACCCCTGAGATGCAGCCTGGGTGAGGGAGCTGTGTCCATGTGCCTGTCCTGGTAAAATGTCCCTGCTGTAGCCTCCTAATGGTGGGGCACCCTGGAATTAGCAAATGTCAGATACCACTGTCCATGGGTAAGGAGAGTGTGTGTGTGTCTGTGTGTGTGTGTGTGTGTGTGTGTGTGTGTGAGTGTGTGTGTGTGTGTGTATGTATGTGTCTCTGCGTGCATCTATATTTGTGTGTGTCTGTCTTTCTGTCTATGTGTGTGTCTGTCTTTGTGTATGTCCGTGTGTGTGTGTATGTGTCTGTGAGTGTGTGTGTCTGTGTTTGTGTATATTTACAAGGATGTTGCCAGGGTTGGAGGATCTGAGCTACAGGGAGAGGCTGAACAGGCTGGGGCTGTTTTCCCTGGAGCGTCAGAGGCTGAGGGGTGACGTTATAGAGGTTTACAAAATTATGAGGGGCATGGATAGGATAAATAGGCAAAGTCTTTTCCCTGGGATTGGGGAGTCCAGAACTAGAGGGCATAGGTTTAGGGTGAGAGGGGAAAGATATAAAAGAGATCTAAGGGACAACTTTTTCACACAGAGGGTGGTGTGTGTATGGAATGAGCTGCCAGACGATGTGGTGGAGGCTGGTACAATTGTAACATTTAAGAGGCATTTGGATGGGTATATGAATAGGAAGGGTTTGGAGGGATATGGACTGGGTGCTGGCAGGTGGGACTAGATTGGGTTGGGATATCTGGTCGGTATGGACCGAAGTGTCTGTTTCCATGCTGTACATCTCTATGACTCTATGTGTGCATTTGCATGTGTGTCTGTGAATATGTTTGTGCATGTGTGCATGTGTCTGTCTTTCTGTCTGTGAGTGTGTCTGAGTGTGTCTGTGTCTGAGTGTGTCTGTGTGTGTCTGAATATGTCTGTGTGTGTGTGTCAGTGTGTGTGTGTCTGTCTATGTGTGTCTGTCTGTGTGTGTGCCTGTGTGTGTGTCTGTGCATGTCTGTGTGTGTGTGTGTATGTGTCTGTTTGTGCGTCTATCTGTGTGTATCTGTGTATGTCTGTGTGTGTGCGTGTGCGTGTGTGTGCGTGTGTGTGTGTCTGTGTGTGTATGTGTCTGTGCGTCTATCTGTGTGTATCTGTGTGTGTCTGTGTGTGTGTCTGTGTGTGTGCGTGTGTGTGTGTGTCTGTGTGTGTGTCTGTGTGTGTGTCTGTGTGTGTGCGTGTGTGTGTGTCTGTGTGTGTCTGTGTGTGTGGATGGTGCCCGTGGATTATACCTTGGAGATGCTGGAGGGTTGTCCGGAGCAAGTGATGAGCTAAAGTCTGGTACCTGCGCTCAATTCCATGTTGAGAAATCTCAATGTCTAGCATGTTCAATGAGTTTGATAAGATAAAATATTAAAATATGAATGAAATGAGTTGCAACATTCACAAGGTGTTTAACAAACTCTCAATCCTAGTACAGTGTTTGCCACCTTTCTGCTGCCTCGTGACAAACCTGTCTCAGCAAAAGCATCAGAAAGATGGAGTGAGATGTTCCTAATGTAAACTTTCTCACCTGATTCTATCTGAAATCTCACCATTGTCCACCTTGATCAGACCCCCACCAGTATCAGTGTTCTCCAGGAAATGCTTTATGTAAAAATAACATGGTGCAATATGCCTTTTCACAGACGGCTTGCAAACCAATTGGCATCTCCACAAGCCTTTCAACCCAAGGTCCCAAAGACAATTAATATGGAGCATCCTCCCGAGGCAAAGTGGGGTGTGTTGGGCCAGACGTGCCTTAGAGAGTGGGTGATGGATTTCCAGCCCTACCTGGAAGTTATGGCATTGGCCCCGGTACACACTATAGTTTCCCCATCAAAATCTTGCTGACTTTGTCTCCAAGCTCCCAAAGTGCCCTCTACCTTCAACACACCATGAGCCAGCTCACCAGGACAATAACATCTTCTGACTTGCCTTGGGGTATGTAGAGTGTGATGACAAAAGGCTGCTTGCAACTGGTTAATTTAAGAGGCATTTCAACTCCAACTGCTGTTGATTCCTGACGGCTGTTCCTCGGCTGCTGTCACTGCCCTCTCTCACCTTCCCTGAGCTGCAGAGCATCAAACTAAACTTTCTAAGATCATGACACGTGAAGCGAAGTTGATACGCAAAGCGAAGTTGAGGATTGTTTCAGATTCAGTTGATTGGGGTAGTTTGCGACAGACATATGCAGCTACTGCTGACCGTCAGTAGGTTAAATCCTGAATCCTCCCAGACCCACAGAACCGGGTGGGGGAGCAGAATAATTCCTGGGATAGCAGAATGGTGATGGGGAGAATTTATTCAGTCACGGGATGTGAACATCACTGACTGGACCAGCATTTATTGCCCATTCCTAATTGCCCCAGAGGGCAGTTAAGAGTCAGCACCTTGCTGTGGGTCTGGAGTCACATGTAAGCCAGACCAAGTAAGAATGGCAGATTCCTTCCTTAAAGGTCATGAGTGAACCAGAAGGATTTCCCCCGATAATCGGCAAAGGATTCATGGTCATCATTAGACTCTTAGTTCCAGATATTTATCAGATTCAAGTCTCACCATCTGCTGTGGCAGGATTCAAACCCAGATCCCCAGAACATTAGCTGCTTCTCTGGATTAACAGCCCAACGATAATACCACTCAGCATTGCCTCATACTAAGGCAAATTCCTCGTATCTCCTGGAGCTCAAAAGAAGTTACACAGAGGGTGGTAGATGCCTGGAACATGTTGCCAGCAGAGGTAGTTGAGGCAGGCATGGTAGATTCATTTAAGGTGCATCTGGACAGATGTATGAGCAGGTGGGGAGCAGAGGGATACAGATGCTTAGGAATTGGGCGATAGGTTTAGACAGTGGATTTGGATCAGCTCAGATCCAAAGGCCAGAAAGGCCTGTACCTGGGCTGTAAATTTTCTTTGTTCTTTGTTTTTGAATGAGAGGCAGTTTCATTGAAACTTACAGAATTCTTAAGGGGGTAGACAGAAGGGATGCAGCGGTCTAGACCCAACAAGGTGGTATCAGAAAAGAAACAAAGCCCTTTGGGACTGGACGGTGACAATTCTTTGTAAACTGCTCACTGACTGGTGATGTCCGCTCCATCACTGGCCAGATCTGCTACTCCATTACAATGCCTTGACCAGAGTTGATTTGCCAAGTCTGGAATGAATCCGTTCCTTCAGTGTTGCTGGGTCAAAGCGTTGGAATTCCCTCCATTCCAACAGTACAAGAAGGCAGCTCAGTACCAACTCCTCAAGGGGTGACGAGGGATGGGAAAATGCCCACTCAGCCTGCGATACCCACGTCCCATGAGAGAATTAAAAAGTTAGCTAAGCAATGAAACATGGATCTTATGGGGCTGTGGTACTGTTCTTGTCTCTAGGCCAGAAGTTCTGGGTTAAAGTGCCACTTCAGGACATACTGGGCATAGATGTTTATTGTAACATTTTCCTTATAAAATAAAAGCCATTAACACTTCCTGCTGCATCTCCACGCAAACCACAAACTCTTCTCACACTGGATAAATCGTTGTTCTTTTCTTAAAATTGGTTTTCTTGTGATCCAGTCGTGATTTTTGCAAAGAGAAAAGCTTTGTGCTTGTGTCTTTCTTTAAGTGATGACTGTCTTATTGGACAGTGGCCACTGAATGGGCCATCACTAGTTGAACGCACCTTTAAAGGGACTGAATACCCTAGTTTGATCAGGGGCAGTCCAAGAGGTCAAGGTCAATGTGGGAGGGAATTAATTAAAAACACAAATACTGTAAATCAGAGACGAAAGCAAAAATTGCTGGAAAAGTTCGGCAGGTCTGGCAGCATCTGTGGAGAGAAAGCAGAGTCAATGGTTCAAACATTAACTCTGATTTCTTTCCATAGATGTTGCCAGACCTGCTGAGCTTTTCCTGCAAGTCCTACTTTTGTCTGGGGAGAGAAGTGAAAATGGGAAGCGATGAAGAGCTCGGGGTCACATTTGTGGGACAGAAGGGACACTTGCCCCTGAACGATCACCCCATCAATCAGCGCTAGGCAGAAGCAATTCAGTACTGAGGGTGACCAGTAGATGGCAGTGGGACTGCAGTCCTCATTGTGCTGAGTAACAAAACAGCTGAACTGAGACAGTACTCAGTAACTCAGCAATAATACTTCTAAAAAGTGCAACTTCAAGGTACGGGAATTTCAAAGCATTGTCTTATGCTTTAGGAGGGAACAGGTTCTTAAAATCTAGAGGGTTTGCTTCTGTAAAGTGCTGCGGAATTTGGAGGGTTTTATTTTTCATTTCTCATCCAACTATCTGGGGTGAAGTGTGGGTTCTGACCCAAGTAAGTTAAACCAGGAGAGGACGCAGAGACATGAAGGACAGTGGGTAATAACATGGTGGAGAATGGAGGTTGGACGGGAATTTTATAGAAACTTATTCAATAATCATGTGGAATGTAAGTAAATTGGGGCAAGAGCTGGAAGTGGGGGGAAAGGGGCTGTGATGGGATGGTTGCAGAAAAGGTATTAGTTCTGAAAATAGATCACAAAGTTGCGTGGTTCAGCTGTAAACCGTTTTAGTTTCCTGGTGGAGGTCAAGGGGTTGAGAGCAGAGAACATCAAAGTGCAGCTGGAAGTTGGAGGTAAAAGGCTGAGCCAGCCTGAGAAAGTCAAACCAGGTTCAGAGAGACCTGATGGTCTTCAGGCAATATCAGATCCCTTGGAGATGACCTTTCCATCGAACCTTTCCGCACTCTCAGGGGCTCGGATCCCAACCTGCAATGAAGGCAGGTATAAGAACATGAGGGCTAGGAGCTGCAATAGGCCATTCAGCCCCCTCAAGCCATTCAAAACCATCATGGCTGATCCCATCTTGGCCTCAGCCCCACTTTCCCACCCGCTGCCCACATCCCTCCAATCCATTACTAATTGAAAATCTGTCTATCTCCTCCTTAAATTTACTCAATGTCCCAGCTCCACCCCGCTCTGGGAAAGCGGATTCCAGAGATTCATGACCCTTTCGAGAGAAATCATTTCTCCTCCTCTCTATTACTCCTTATCCTAGATCCAGGACCTCTCGTCCCAGACTGCACTACACAAGGAAGCATCTGCTCAGTTTCGACTATCAATCCTCCGCCACGCACTTTGGGAAAGGCAGGGTCTTAGAGATGGCACCATTTTGATATGTGTTGGTAAACAAAGAGACCCTGGTCCATTACTCAAAGTTGAAAAAGTGATTGAGAAAGCATACAGTACCAGGAGAAGAATCTCAGAGGAAAGAGATCAGGCTGGGTTTGAGGAAATCACTGGTTAGGCTTTAGCTGGACTGTCATGGATGATTCTGGACATTTCCCATCAGGAGAGAAATGAAGACGCTCAGAAAGGATCCGGGGGACATTTACCGGAGTGTGTGCAAGACTGAGGGACTTTGGTTATGAAGAGAGAGTGGAGAGATTTGTACAGTTCTCCTTGGAGTAGAGACGGCAAGCAAGGGACTGCAGCAAGGTTTCCAAGGTGATGGGAGGTAGAGAAACAAACACTTCCTTCTGAGGTAAATTCCATGACTGAGGTTTGACAAGTGAGGACAGGGAGCAAGACTAGCCCAGTCCATGAGCATTTATTAATGATCACAGAGGAACCACAGAATTGTAGCAGTGCAGACTTATCCGGGCAACATCGATGTGCCTGCTCTCTGAATGAACGTCTCACACGTCTAGGGGTCGAGGTACATAAGTTTGCCTCACATGTAGACAGGGTGGTTAAAAAGGCATTTGGCATGTCTGCCTTCATCGCTCAGTCCTTTGGATATCAGAGTTGGGACATCATGTTGAGGTTGTATAGGACATTGATTAGACCTTTTCTGGGGTACTGTGTCCAGTTCTAGTCACCGTTACAGGAAGGATCTTGTTAAACTAGATTTACCAGAATGTTGCCGGGTATGGAAGGTTTTAGCTGTAAAGAAAGGCAGGATAGGCTGGGTCTTCTTTTGCTGGAGGGTAGGAGGTTGAGAAGTGACCTTATAGAGGTTTATAAAATAATATAACTGATATAATTAACATAACTAGGATTAATAGTAGTTGTCTTTTCCCTAGGATGGGGATTTCAAGATTAGGGGAAACATTTTTAAGGTGAGAGGAGAGAGATTTAAAAAAGACACAAGAGGCAATATTTTTGCACAGAGGGTGGTTTGTGTGTGGAATGAACTTCCTGAGGAAGTGGTGGATATGGGTACATAATCATTTTAATCAATTACAATGATTAAAAGGCACTTTGATATGTACATGAGTAGGAAAGATTTGGAAAGATATGGAGCAGCCGGGTGGGGCTAGTTTGGTTTGGCATGTTCAGCATGGATTGGTTAGACCAAAGCGTCTTTTTCCTTGCTGTATGACTCTGTAGGCAGGATCTGGTGAGGACAATAGGTTTCCTTTCTTGAAGGACATTAGTGAACCAGATGGTTGCCACTGCGCAAGCTTTTTGCTTCATTCCAGCTTCTTCTACTGAATTTAAATTTTTCCATCTGATTCAGACCAAAATCCCCAAAGCTTAAGCCTGGGGTTCTGGATGACTATCCCAGAGACGTTACCATTATTCCATTGCTTCCTTAAGCTTCTCCTCTCTCAGCAGACATGCTCTCACAGCCAGATCACTTAGGTCTAAGATAGTTCCATCTCTGACAAGATCATCTTTCAATGGTTGAGATTGTCAAGAGTCAGCTACATGTATCAGTGTAGCCACACATAGGGTCAATAGTCTCCCACTCTCCATCACCCCCCACCTACCCCCCCCAGCTTCTGACAGGTCAATAGTCTCCCATCCCCCACCCCAAGCTCTGACAACACACAGGGTCAATAGTCTCCCTCACCCCACCAAGCTCTGACAACGCGTACTGTTCATGGTAAATATGATCCAGGCCTCCAAGTGTGTCTTCAAAAGCTGCAGAACATCGTCAGCCTGGCCTTCCTACTCCTCAAGCTGCAACACAGAACCTTCCCTTCAGAAGCTTTTGTTTCAAAGAAAGTAATATCGAGAAATAGCGAGGTTTTGTTAAAACTATACAAGGCCTTCATAGCTGGAATACTGTGAACAAAACTGGCCTCCTTATTTAAAGAAAGGTGTGCATTTTTTATTCATTCCCAGGAAGAGAGTGTCTCTGAATTGGCCAACATTTATAGCCCATCCCTAATTACGCAGAGGGCCGTTAAGAGTCAACCACATTGCTGTGGGTCTGGAGTCACATGTGAGCCAGACCAGGCAAGGCTGACGGTTTCCCTCCTTAAAGGATGTTCGTGAACCAGATGGGTTTTCCCAACAATCGACAAGATTTATAGTCATCATTCAACTCTTGATGCTAATTTTTAAAAAATCAGATTTCAAATTTTACCATGGCAGAATTTGAACCCAGGCCCCCAGATCATTACCGGGGATCACAGCCCAGTGATTAGCATTGGATGCAGTCCAGAGAAGATTTGCTCGACTCTTACCAGATATGGAGGGACTGTCTGATGAGGAGATGTTGAGATTGGCGTGTGCTCATTGGAGGATAAAGAAGATAAAGAAGATTGAGACAGAGAAGGCTCTTAGAGAACCCGACAGGGTAGATGCAGAGAAGTTGTTGCCCCTTGTGGGAGACTCTAGGACCAGAGGGCATCATCTCAGGGTAAGGGTTCACCCAAATAAGACCGCGATGAGGAGGAATGTCTTCTAACCCGGGTGGCACCCTCGGTGCAGCCTGGCAGGGTCTGGTCCCACAGCATCCTCTCTTGGACAGGGGGAAACAGGTCATTTCTTATCTGTGTCCCCCTGACCACTAGCAACCCACCGCCCCTCCGGGCTCTGTCTGTAAGGTGGGGCACCGATTGTCCACCACGTCCAGGAAAGATGTCAGGAATTGTGTGGGATTGCACTGGATTGACGGGTACATTGGATTTACGGATACTCTGGATTGACAGGTACACTGGATTGATGGGTACACTGGATTGACAGGTACACTGGATTGATAGGTACACTGGATTGATGGGTACGCTGAATTGACGGGTACACTGGATTGATGAGCGCACTGGCTTGATGGGTACACTGGATTGACAGGTACACTGGAATGATGGGTACACTGGATTGATGGGTACACTGGATTGACGGTAAGCTGGAACGACAGGTACTCTGGATTGATGGGTACACTGGATTGACAGGTACACTGGATTGATCGGTACACTGGATTGATGGGTCCGCTGGATTGACGGGTACACTGGATTGATGCATACACTGGATTGATGGGTACGCTGGATTGATAGGTACACTGGATTGATGGGTACACTGGATTGACAGGTGCACTGGATTGATGGGTACACTGGATTGATGGGTACACTGGATTGACAGGTACATTGGATTGATGCGTACACTGGATTGATGGGTACACTGGATTGATGCGTACACTGGATTGATAGGTACACTGGATTGATGTGTACACTGGATTGATGGGTACTGGATTGATGCGTACGCTGGATTGATGCGTACACTGGATTGATGCGTACGTTGGATTGATGGGTACACTGGATTGACGGGTACACTGGATTGATGGGTACGCTGGATTGATGGGTACACTGGATTGACGGGTACACTGGATTGATGGGTACACTGGATTGACAGGTACATTGGATTGATGCGTACGCTGGATTGACGGGTACAATGAATTGATAGGTACACTGGATTGATGGGTACACTGGATTGATGGGTACGCTGGATTGATGGGTACACTGGATTGATGGGTACGCTGGATTGATAGGTACACTGGATTGATAGGTACGCTGGATTGATGCGTACACTGGATTGATGGGTACACTGGATTGATAGGTACACTGGATTGATGCGTACACTGGATTGATAGGTACGCTGGATTGATGCATACACTGGATTGATGGGTACACTGGATTGATGGGTACGCTGGATTGATAGGTATACTGGATTGATAGTTACACTGGATTGATGGGTACGCTGGATTGATGCGTACACTGGATTGATGGGTACACTGGATTGATGGGTACGTTGGATTGATGCGTACACTGGATTGATAGGTACACTGGATTGATGCGTACGCTGGATTGATGGGTACACTGGATTGATGGGTACACTGGATTGATGCGTACACTGGATTGATGCGTACGCTGGATTGATGGGTACACTGGATTGATGCGTATGCTGGATTGATGCGTACGCTGGATTGACGGGTACACTGGATTGACGGGTACGCTGGATTGATGGGTACGCTGGATTGATGGGTACACTGGATTGATGTGTACACTGGATTGACGGGTACACTGTATTGATAGGTACACTGGATTGATAGGTACACTGGATTGACAAATTCACTGGATTGATAGATACACTGGATTGACAGATACACTGGATTGACAGGTATACTGGATTGATGGGTATGCTGAATTAACGGGTACGCTGGACTGACAGATAGGCGGAATTGACAAGTACTCTGGATTGATGGGTACATTGGATTGACGGGTACACTGGATTGACAGGTACGCTGGAGTGACAGGTACTCTGGATTGAGGGATACACTGGATTGATGGGAATCCTGGTTTGATAGGTACGTTGGATTAATGGGTATACTGGATTGACAGGTACACTGTATTTATAGGTACACTGGATTGATGGATATATTGGATTGACGGGTACGCAGGATTGATGGGTACACTCAACTGATGGATGCACACCAACCTTTTAAAGATCGTACCCGTCCCAGGGTTGCCAGTCTATTCCTGACAATCGGGCAGTGGCGAGTGGGGGAATTGGGCTGGCATTGGATGAGGAGGCACCAGAGGACCAGGGTGGACAGTTAATGAGGCAAGTTCCTGGTGATGGCATGAGAAAAAGCACTAGCCCTTGCGGAGAGAAACCTACCATGCAACTCAATGAAACTGATCCTCGTCCAAGATTCCACCACATGCTTCAAGTGATACCACGGACTGCAATCAAAGGCTCTCAAACAGGGGCTGGGGAAGTCTATGACAAGCTGGCCAGGACTCTCAGCACAACAGCACTTCTCCAAACAGAGAGAAACTCTTCCTCTTCCTTGTCTGAACAGAATGTCTCTCCTGAACCATAATGACTAAGGCTGAATCCTTTCCTCTGGTCACAGAGACAGAGATTTAATGTTCTTGAGCAAGCAATGTCTATTTGAGATTTACAAAGCACTGGAGCTTTCGGACAAGGTGACAGCTGTTCACTTTAACCCGGGGGGGTAGCATGTTTCATTTTTTACCATGAGGCACATGCTCGTGGTTTCCAGGTTACTGTCGGGAATGACCCAGAGAAGTTCAGCACTGCTGGAGGTTTCTCAGGTGGGATGTTAAACCATGATTCCCTCTGCTCTCTGGGGTAGACATTTTAGGAAGGGGCTATTCTGAAGAAGATGAGGAGAGATTTGCAGGCGGCTGGAGGATTGGAACGAGGGAGCTGGGCAATACGTAACAATAAAGCCTGGGCAAGGGGGTGATTCACTCTGAGCTTGACACTGCGCATGATGGAGGGAGAGATTCCTTTTCTTTGGCGCTAAACAAGCCAAAGTTAGCAGCGGAAAAGATCCCAGGAAATTAAATCATTGCGATGTAAATATTTCAACGAAGGAGTGCGCAGCTGCTCAGCAGATCTGTGTTTATAGGACACTGTCAGATATGTTCCATTTTTGTACACAGCAAGTTCATAAATCAATGAGCTTGTCCGTTTTCCTCCTTGGGCTGAGGTTGAATCCATCCAATTTCTTCCCATTGTCAATTTTGCCAAGAATGAAGTTTGTTGGCTGAAGATTTTCCACAGGACAGTGTCTGACTGGCTTTCCAGGGGACGAGGAGATAGTGAGGGGGACTGCAGATGCTGGAGAGTTAGAGTCAAAAAGTGTGGCGCTGGAAAAGCACAGCAGGTCAGGCAGCATCCGAGGAGCAGGAGAATTGACGTTTCGGGCTGGAGCCCTTCATCAGGAATGAGCTCCAGGAATGTGAAGTGGAACTGGAAGAAGAAATGTAATCAACGATTGTGGGGGTGGGGGGAGGAGGGGGTGGGATTGGGGATGGTTAAGGGGTGTCTGTGGAATCTTACTGTCGTCTTCTGAGGAGACACTTAGGACCTAGTCCTATACTCTCTGCAGAACGAGAGGAGGTCTAGAGTTTTAGAGTCATAGCGATGTACGCTCCAACCCGTCCATGCCGACCAGATATCCCAACCCAATTTAGTCCCACCTGCCAACACCCGGCCCTTATCCCTCCAAACCCTTCCCATTCATATGCCCATCCAGATGCCGCTGAAATGTTGCAATTTTACCAGCCTCCACCACATCCTCTGGCAGCTCATTCGCAAGATGATTAGGGGTTTAGATAGGGTTGACCATGAGAACCTTTTTCCACGTATGGAGTCAGCTATTACGAGGGGGCATAGCTTTAAATTAAGGGGTGGTAGGTATAGGACAGATGTTAGGGGTAGATTCTTTACTCAGTGAGTCGTGAGTTCATGGAATGCCCTGCCAGTAGCAGTGGTGGACTCTCCCTCTTTATGGGCATTTAAACAGGCATTGGATAGGCATATGGAGGATAGTGGGCTAGTGTAGGTTAGGTGGGCTTGGATCGGCGCAACATCGAGGGCCAAAGGGCCTGTACTGCGCTGTATTTTTCTATGTTCTATTCCATACACGTACCACCCTCTGCGTGAAAAGGTTGCCCCTTAGGTCTCTTTCATATCTTTCCCCTCTCACCCTAAACCTATGCCCTCTAGTTCTGGACTCCCCCACCCCAGGGAAAAGACTTTGTCTGTTAACCCTATCCGTGCCCCTCATGATTTTGTAAACCTCTATAAGGTCACCCCTCAGCCCCCGACGCTCCAGGGAAAACAGCCCCCAGCCTAATTGAGGGATAGAAGATGCTAAAGGGGATCGACAAAGTAGATATCGAGAGGTTGTTACCTGATGTGGAGCAATTGCGAATATTGTTTTGGGGTCAGGGGTAGCAGATTTAAAACGGGGGAAGTGGAGAAATTATTTCCCTCAAAGGATCGTGAATCTGTGGAATTCCCTGCCCTGAGTGCGGAGGATGCCAGGACATTGAGTAAATTTAAGGAGGAGGCAGGCAGATTTTTAATTGGTCGGAAGGTTATGGAGGTGGGAAGTGGAGTTGTGGCTGAGGTGGAATCAGCCATGATGGTGGATCAGGCCTGAGGGGCTGAATGGCCTCCTCCTGCTCCTAGTTATGTTCTTATCCAATAGAGCATCAAATCGCGAGGGCAACAACTCAAACGAAACTGAACACCCAGTCTGGTCCAGCGGGGAACCAGGGGAGGATATTCCCCGGAAACTGGCAAAAAAAAATCACATTCTGGAACGAGCTCTTTCGGAAAGGGGAAAAAGAAATCCAGACTTTTTAAGAGCCTATTGGATGGAATGGTGGGCGGCCAATGGTTGAATGATGCAAATGGCATTGAGCGCGTTGTGCCTCTGTATGTGAGCACAGGGACAGCAAGAGGCCGCTCAAACCTCCAAGTATTCATGGGATGTAGATGTCGCTGGGTGGGCCAGCGTTTATCGCCCGTCCCTAGTTGCCCGTGAGAGGGTGGTGGTGAGCTGCCTTCCTGAACCGCTGCTTTAGGGAGACCCACAATGCCCTGAGAGAGGAAATTGTCAGATTTTGACCCAGCGACATCAGAAGACGGTGATATATTTCCAAGTCAGGATCGCGACTGTCTAGGAGGGCAAGTTGTTCTGTCCTTTCAGTTGTGTTTTGTGGTGCATGCTTAATAGCATACTGCCAGGTCTGTACTCAATGTGATCTGCATGAGAGGCAGCTTATTTAGCAAACTTTCTCCCTAATCAATACCAAAATGATTTATGATACGTTTAGACACGGCATGATTGCACAAGAATCCCTGATTATAATCTGAGTACCCAGTGAGAGATTGATTGCCTCATTTACCGTCAGAAGCACTCATTAAACCAAATGAATTAAACTTGAAAGAAGGCTGCAGGTGAAACCGCTAATTTAATAGCAGCCAATGCTCAATGGGTAATACATTAAATTCACAGAAAACCAGCTCCTTCTGACATCAGATCAGCCAGCAGGAAATTCAATCAGTCTGGGTTCATTAAAGCAGAGCCAGAGGAGACACACATTCACCCAGCTCTCATGGATGTTGCTAAAGAGATCACCCCCAAACCAGAGAGCAATGTGAAGGGACATAAATGTTCTCTGAAAGTGGCTGTGCTCTCTTCAGTGTATCAAGGAGATGGTCCCCCGGGCGATGGGAATTCACAACGTTGTCCCTGTGAGTCTGTAGGATGAGGAGCTTGCATTAATTAGATAGTTCAGGCTGATTACAGTGAGACTGTAGGACAGACAGGTTACACACAGTCTATTGTACAGACAGGTTACAGTGAGACTGTAGTACAGGTGGGTTACAGTGAGACTGTAGTACAGGTGGGTTACAGTGAGAATTACTACAGACAGGTTACAGTGAGACTATAGTGCAGGTGGGTTACAGTGAGACTGTAGTACAAACAGGTTACACTCAATCTGTAGTACAGGTGGGTTACAGTGAGACTGTAGCACAGACAGATTACAGTGAGACTGTAGTACAGGTGGGTTACAATGAAAATTACTACAGACAGATTACAGTGAGACTATAGTACAGGTGGGTTACAGTGACACTAGTGCAGACAGGTTACACAGTCTGCAGTACAGGTGGATTACAGTGAGACTGTAGCACAAAAAGATTGCAGTGGGAATGTAGTACAGGCTGATTACCGTGAGGCTGTGCTACAGGTGGGTTACCATGAGACTGTAGCACAGACGGGTCACCGTGAGACTGTAGTACAGGCTGGTTACAGTGAGACTGTAGTACAGGCTGGTTACTGTGAGACTGTAGTACAGGTGGGTTACTGTGAGACTATAGTACAGGTGGGTTACCGTGAGACTGTAGTACAGACGGGTTACCGTGAGACTGTAGTACAGGTGGGTTACCGTGAGACTGTAGTACAGGCGGGTTACCGTGAGACTGTAGTACAGGCTGGTTACTGTGAGACTGTAGTACAGGCGGGTTACCATGAGACTGGCACTTCATGGGGGTGTTGCTGTAAATGATTAAGCTGAGGCCCCACAGTGGGATCTCAGCCCGGAACCTGGTGCCTCCCGGGCCAAGGGAAACGAATGGAGCAGTGGGCGTGGCTGACACACAGGGGAGGTTTTAACAAGAGGTATCAATGAGAAGGTATCTCCAGTAACAGGAGAGAGTGACCAGAGGATGTGCAAGGTGTATGTACAAGATGCGTATGCAAAGTGATTGGAAAGAGAAAATGTGGGGAGATATGTTGAAGTGGAGGTGGTTGTTAATGATCTGAAATGCACAGTCTGGAAGGGCACCAAGCATACTCAATATTAACGTTCAGGGGACAATTGGACAGGTAAGTAAAGGGGAAGAAAATGGTTGCATTGCTCTCTCAAACAATGAGTACAGACATGCTAAGGTCAAATGGCCTCTTCTGGCTCTCTCTCTTGTATCCTTCTACCCTGCTCGACAGTGTGCAGCCTGGCAATGTTGCAGCCAGCCCTCTGTACAATACCCTTCTCTCTAACACCTTACCCCAGTATGGGTCTCTCTTTCTTGCCTGGTCTTTGCTTCAGTCATTGATAAGGAGTAAACTGGAACAACCCACCACAAGTGGTATCACAACCAGCTTCAAACAGGAGCTAGGATATAGAATCACACAGTATAGGGGGAGGATATTCAGCCCATCATACCTGTGGCAGCTCTTTGAAAAAGCTTTCCGATTATCCCAGGCCTGGCTCTTCCCCCGGAACTGTAAAGATCGTTCCCTCCAAGTTTTAATCCATTCCTTTTACAACAGCTCATATCGAGTGGACCTCCCTCCAAACTTTCTGATAGTACATTCCAGGTGGATAATAGCAGCTAGGGTTCCTCCATGTAATTATTTTTTGTTAAAACTGGGGGTGGACACATAGAGTAACCATGAAGGTGCTGTCCATATTTATCTGCCTATTGGTGACGTCCAACTGATTGTTGCGAGATGCACCATCCCTTGGAGCATTGTACAATTGGGTTAAGGTGATTGATTTAACCAATTCATTAAGTATACTCCACTAATCAGCCAATGAACAGAACACATTTTATCGATTGTATTTCCTGGGAAATTGGAGCACAGGTTTGACGTTAGAGAAAATGTTACATGTATTGTAAGCGTGCAGTGTGAGTTAAAGGCTGTAACTTTCTTCCATAGCTTCGTCTGACATTGAGTCTTGTCTGAGGCAGGTTTTCCTTTGGTTGATCACTGGGAAGGCTGGAATCATGGACCAGTCATGATCTCATTGCATGGCAGAGCAGACTGGATGGGCTGAATGGTCTACTTCTGCTCTTATGACTTATGGTCATTGTCTGTTGGCATGCTCACACCGCCCCCTGGTGCCTAACTGGGGTGCGGACATTGTTGATTCCCTGCTCAGTCACAGTCATAGAGATGTACAGATGGAAACAGACCCTTCGGTCCAACTTGTCAGATCAGATATCCTAACCTAACCTAGTCCCACTTGCCAGCACTTGGCCCATATCACGTTTTGAGGTTCTGGATGTAAGTTTGCTCGCTGAGCTGGAAGGTTCATTTCCAGACGTTTCATCACCCTACCAGGTAACATCTTCAGTGGGCCTCCGGGCGAAGCACTGCTGCTATCTCCTGTTTTTTTTATTTATGTTTGGGTTTCTTTGGGTTGGTGATGTCATTTCCTATGGTGGAGTCATTTCCTGTTCTTTTTCTCAGGGGGTGGTAGATGGAGTCTAACTCGATGTGTTTGTTGATAGAGTTCCGGTTGGAATGCCATGCTTCTAGGAATTCTCGTGCGTGTCTCTATTTGGCTTGTCCTAGGATGGATGTGTTGTCCCAGTTGAAGTGGTGTCCTTCCTCATCTGTATGTAAGGATACCAGTGAGAGTGGGTCATGTAGCCCATATCCCTCTAAACCCTGCCTATCCATATACCCAGATTCCTCTCCTGAGCTGAATTCTAATCCCTCAACACTTCTGCCCTCAACTGGAGCATCAATGCCCCACTGCACCCTCACCATCTCAGACTGAAAATATACTAATTTATCTCTGTCTGTCACCTCCCCTTTCCCCAACAGTGTAATCTCCTCCATCACTCCTTCCTGAGCTCTCTGTAGACTTTTCCTCTTTCCACTCACTATTGTCTTGGCTCTAAAATTTCCCAAATTGTTCTCTCTCTTTCAGTGAGAGTTTCTGCCTCACCTCTCCATTCACTTTCGCCTGGTTGTGTCTTGCTGAAGCAGTTTAGGAGTGTTTTGCCACAGTAGGGGCGCTAGGCAAATGCAAGTTGTCATTGTTGTTGCTTCTATAGAGGGTGCTGAGCGGTTACTCACCAGCAGCTGCCAAAATGACATAAGTGACATGTAGCTCCGAAGTCTCTGTTTGAGTGTATTGTGGGTACTGGGAGCTTGACCCCCAACCGCTTCGCTGGCCTAGGCTCCGGGCCTATTTGATTGACAATGGAACAGGAGGCTTAATGAGATTATAATTTATTACAGGATACAATCAGGTGCAACTTAATTCGACATTATTACTAGGAAGGCTGAGAAATGTCAGATGACAAACCAACCTCCTTCAGGATCAAGGAGCTTTCTCCTGATTTCCCAAACCAAGACATTGTTGTATAAGGCAAACTGTACATGAAAGGGTTAACTGATATCGAAAGATAAATTCCACCCGTCAGGCTATAAAGGATAACTCCTGGTGGAGCTAATCGTGTGTGTGTGTGTCTGTCTGTCTGTCTGTCTGTTAATGCACTAACATGAACCTTTCAGAGTGTCACTGTCTCATTGGAGAGACAACTAGTTCTGGTCTAACCTGAGGGTCACCGTTCTCCAGATTAGGGGTGAGGTTGAGAAGATGGCATCTCCATGGTAACTTCAGCTGGGACAGAAGTTGAGCCCACTCTGCATCCTGGACCAGCATCTGAGCTACACTTTCAGGACCATTGCCTCGCACAACAGACTTCTCCCTTATTCCACCGCTGCATTTTGTGGATCTGTTTTTATTCACAAACGCAGATCAGTCTGGTCCATCCCACACACCCTGAGGTCATTGGATCTCAGATAGAATCCCTACTGTGCAAATAGAGGCCATTCAGCCCATCAACCACATCTACTCAACCCTCAGAAGAGCCTCCCTCCCGTGTTCTCTGGTTTCCACCCACAAATGTGGAGGTTAGGCTGGGGTGGCCATGGGAAATTGCCCATAGTCTCCAGGGAGGATAGGCAAGTGGGTTAGCTATGAGAAATGCAGGGTTACAGGGATGGGGTGGTCTGGTTGGATGCTCTTCTGAGGGTTAGTGTGGACTCAATGGGCCAAATGGTCTCTATCAGCACTGTAAGGATTCTATGATTTGAGAACCCACTACGTGTAGATGCAAACAAAAAAGGGTTATATAGAGAAAGCATTGGAGATCTTAGCTTAGTGATAGGGAACAGGCAGCCTATTGAGCAGACACTCAGATAACCAGAGATACTGCAGACTGGTATCACAATGTGCAAGAAGACAAATCACTTACACCAGTGTGAAAACAAGGAGAAGGCTTGGTGAGAGGAACATTGAGTTAGTTTTGATGTTGAACCATTATTTCCCAATGGCATGTTGGAGGTTGATATCCCATTTCCCAATGGGATGTTGGAGGTTGCTATCCCATTTCCCAATGGGATGTTGGAGTTTGATATCCCATTTCCCAATGGCATGTTGGAGTTTGACATCCCACTTCCCAATGGGATATTGGAGGTTGGTATCCCGTTTCCCAATGGGATGTTGGAGGTTGGTATCCTGTTTCCCAATGGGATGTTGGAGTTCGATATCCCATTTCCCAATGGGATGTTGGAGGTTGGTATCCCATTTCCCAATGGGATGTTGGAGGTTGGTATCCTATTTCCCAATGGGTTGCTGGAGGTTGGTATCCCGTTTCCCAATGGGTTGCTAGAGGTTGGGATCCCATTTCCCAATGGGATGCTGGAGGTTGGGATCCCATTTCCCAATGGGATGCTGGAGGTTGGGATCCCATTTCCCAATGGGATGCTGGAGGTTGGGATCCCATTTCCCAATGGGATGTTGGAGTTCGATATCCCATTTCCCAATGGGATGTTGGAGGTTGGGATCCCATTTCCCAATGGGATGTTGGAGGTTGAGATCCCATTTCCCAATGGGATGTTGCTTGATTGTCAGCCAAATAGAAGCAGTTTGTGTAACCAGTTCTGAAGGGTGATTTGAGCTGGACAGTAAACACTGGCTCAGCCAGCAAAGCCTATATCTGGTAAATAAACTAAAACAAAGCTGCAGCTAAATGTCTCCCCCTGCCGTTTGTAAATGTTGAACTGAGTTGTGTCGGTGGTTGAGGTAAGATGGTACGGAATCCAGTGGGTCTTGGGCTGAGTCAGTCGTATCCCTGGAAGTGCCAGACGTCCAAGAAGGAAAGCAGTGCATTTACCTAGCACCCTCTGTCACATCAGGACCGCACTTTACAACCAATGAAGTACTCAGATACACAGTTGCTACGGTGATGTGGAGTAACCTAACAGCCAAATTACATGCACAAAACCAGTGATGCCATTACAGTAAATCACAGTGCCTCAGTCTGTTACCCAAGTGAACTATTCTCCTCTTGACAGCACAGGAGGAGGCCATTCAGCCAGTCACGTCTCTGCTGCTCAGTGAAAATCTGACTGAAGGGTCCAGAACCAGGGAGGTTGGGAGAGAGGGGGGAGGTGCTCACAGTCTAAGGATACAGGATTGGCCATCTTGGACTGAGATGAGGAGAAATGTCTTCATCCAGAGAGGTGGGGAGCCTGTGCAATTCTCTGCTACAGAGAGTGGTTGAAGGCAGATCATTGAATGCTTTCAAGAAGAAGTTAGATATAATTCTGAGGGCTAAAGGATCAAAGGCGATAAGGAGAAAGCAGGAACAGGGGCTGAGCTGGACGATCATGATCGAAGGGCTGATTGGCCTCCTCCTATTTTCAGTGATTTCCACTCATTCCATTTTCCAGCTCTTGGCCCACAGTCCGAGGGGCTGGTGAACATTGAACATTGGTTGTATCCAGCTGAGGGACAGGACCTGATCAAACGCAGGCTCTTTGTTGAGCATCTCGTTTGAATGACAGCGCCAATGACAGTGCAGCACTCCCTCAGTAAGGCACTGGCACGCCCGCCTGGGTTTTGTGTTAATGTGTTTGCAGTGAGGCTCGAACACATAATCTTCTGATGCGTGGAGAATGAAAGGGTAGTAAGAGCACAGAGAGAGGCCATTCTGCCCGCCGTGTTTGTGCTATCTTTCTCTGGGAACCAAATGTGCCACCGACTGAGATACCAACTCTGGTTATTGACTGAGTAAATAAAGTGTTGCCACAGTTTCCGAAAGTGCATCTCTGCGGTGATTATTCTAGAATCTTCTGATCCTCTTTTGTCCTGGTCTCCCTGTTATAGGAAGGATAGTATTAAATTGGAGAGGGTTCAGAAAGGATTTACCAGGTTGTTGCTGGGAATGGAGGCTTTTAATTACAACAAGAGGCTGGATAGGCTGGAACGTTTTGCACTGGAGCGCAGAAGGTTGAAGGGTGACCTTACCAAGATTTATAAAATCATGAGGGGCATAGATTTATTTTCCGTAGGATGGGGCATTTCTAGACTAGGGGATCATTTTTAAGTGGAAAGGAGAAAGATTTAAAAAGGACATGGGGGCAATTGTTTTACACAGAGGATGGTTTGTATATGGATTGAACTGCCTGAGGAAGTGGTGAATGTTGATACAGTTACAACATTTAAAAGACATTTGGATAAGTTCATGAATAGGAAAGGTTTGGAGGGATGTGGGCCAGGAGCTGGCAGGTGGGACTGATTTAGTTTGGGATTGGCTGGATCTATAACTATTTTTGCACAAGGAACTATAATTGGGGATGATGTGGCGTCTGCATTAACAGCAACCGTCAGTCAGGATTAAGAAAGGCAAGGGCATAGGTTGCAAAAGAAAATTGCAACAATTTACATGATGTTGTCAGAAAGCAAATGCACATAGTTAATTTTTGAAGAAAATGAACTAAGTGTCAAAACGCACCAAAATATGATGCATTCCCCCTTATCTTCACACAAGACAAAACTCAATCATTTTATTTTTGTTCAACTCTTTCTCTTTGAAAGCCAAAGATACCAGATTTAATTGGATGGCTCCAAATTGCTTTATCGGCAGTCACAGTGTTCGAAGGTAGCATTGTACCTAAGAGTGAACAGTATTTACCTTGCAAATAGTCATACAGTCATAGACATCTACAGCATGGAAGTAGGCCCTTCAGCCCAACTTTCCCATGCTGTCTAGTTTTCACAATTAAACTAGTCCCGCCAATTGTGACTGGAGAGTGATACTGGGAGAGTGTTTCCCACTCACCCTCTAAGAGTAGCACCCAGGAAATGGGTGCCAAGATGTGGCTCAAAGTATCTTGAATTCACTTAGCACATAGGAAAATAGATTTAGTTCGATAAGAAAAATGGCCATGAATTACTGACTGACTTCCACATTTCCGTTCATCATGCTAATTACATCTCAAATACTTCATGCTCCTTTCTGAGCTGAAAAGGTTGAGACAACGATAGAGACTCGGAAGGAGGGAAGATGAGGCATTCACAAGTTCTCTGCAAATAGTCATACAGTCATAGAGGTCTACAGCATGGACGCAGACCCTTCAGCCCAACTTGTCCATGCTGTCCAGTTTTTGCAATCAAACTGGTCCCGTTTGCCTGCATTGGGTCCATATCTCGTCTCATCCATGTATCTGTCCAAAGGTTTCTTAAAAGACAGAATTGTATTCGCTTCCCCTGCTCCAGACGTTCACCCCACCCCACTCTGTGTGAAAATGTATTGACTCAACTCTAACTGGATCTTTCAGTGTGAACTGTTTGGGATCTCACCCACAGACCAATTCTGCAGGGGGAAGAGGGGCGGGCGAGGATGGGTGGGAATATTATCCAGCATTTTTTTTCAGGTCATTATGAAAGCCCCTGGGGGAGGGTTGAAATCCAATGGTTGACTTCAAAATCCGGTTTGAGTTCCATTTGGTTTCTCCTTTTGGGAAAAGCTTGGTTGGAACTCAGTGGAAACGGCCTGGAGATTTGGGATTAGGAATACCTTAGTCATGTCACTGTAACCAGGGCAAGTGTGAGGCGACTGACTGATGTATACCCTCCAATTATACATTTGAGTACCCTCTTTCACTGACACTTTGTGATGATGCCAGTGTCACTTGTAACTTGATTAAAATAATAATTTTCTTCATGCAGCTCCTTTGTACAAGGACAAGGGGGCAGCAGATATATGGGACCACCACTCTCTGCAAGATCCCCCCCAAAGCCACTCACCATCCTGACTTTGAAATATATCGCTGTTCCTTCCGTGATATTGGGTCCAAATCCTGAAATTCCCTTCCTACTGACAGTGTGGAATTATTGACACTGACTGGAGCGGTTCAAGAACACAGCTCATTACCATCTTTGCAAGGGCTAGCGTAGATCGGTGAGAAATTATGATCTTGCTAACCGCACTCACAAATGGGCATATTGCAATTTCCACCAGATTTACCCGCCTTTTTTTTGGCTGTAAATTTTGGGCACATGAACCGAGAGTCCCTTTCTGAGACCCTTCTCCCCTCCGACGACTCTCAAAATCCTTTACATCATCCCACACCCTGTTCAACTGCTGACACCTGACAGGCGGAAGGGTCATTAGGGTGGGAGGGAAATAGGAGCAGGAGTAGCTTCATTGACTCTAGGGAGTGGTGCTGGAAAAGCACGGCAGGTCAGGCAGCATCCAAGGAGCAGGACAATCGACGTTTTGGGCAAGAACCCTTCATCAGGAATCATTCAGCCCATTGAACCTGCCTCGCCATTCAAGACCATCATAGCTGATGGAGCACTTCAATGCTCTTCAGTCACGCCATTGCTGTGCTCCGTTGGCGATCAGAAATCGATCAATCTCTGCCTTAAATGCACTCAAAGACTGAATTTCCACAACCCTCCGTGGTAGAGAATTTAAAAAAAAACCCTCATCTCTTCTCGTCTCAGATCTTAGTAACATCCCAAATTTTTTAAATTGTTCTGTAGCTCCTCCAATGAAGCTTTTACATATAAACGTTTGTGCTGTGTCCACCTCACCTGAATAGTCTATCCGATTCGTGTAGGGGACAGCCGGCTTCCTATTGTGTGCCCGCACAGAGGCAAGATATGACTTGGAGGTGTTGGATTGGGGTGAACAAAGTCAAAAATCACATGACACCAGGCTATAGTCCAACGGATTTATTTGGAAGGAGAAAGTGAGGACTGCAGATGCTGGAGATGAGAGTTGAGAGTGTGGTGCTGGAAAAGCACACCAGGTCAGGCAGTATCCAAGGAGCAGGAGAATCGACGTTTCGGGCAAAAGCCCAAACGGTGAAACGTTTTCATTCCTGATGAAAGGTTTAATTGGAGGCACTAGCTTTCGGAGCACTGCTTCTTCATCAGGTGATTGTCCTGATGAAGGAGCAGTGCTGCAAAAGCTAGAAGCAAGATAAATAAGCTTGTTTCGGTTCAGTGAACTCTCTCCTCCAACTCTTAAGATAATGGGATTTACCTTAACGACCCCTGAGCCAGGTAGACACTTTGCGACCTGTACTGTGGAAGTTGACTTTTTGAAATGTTAAGTCAAGGTCTTGTTTCCCTGTCAATGACAACATAAAAGATCCCATGGCACCATTTTGAAGAAGAGCACATTTATCCCTGGTATTTATGATGGGCCCTTTTAATCAATGCCGTCGAAAAACACGATGACCAGGTCTGTTATCTCATGGATGTTTATAGGAGGTGACTGTGTGGAGATTGGCTGTCTCACACTCTGACATTAATTGCACTTCAAAGGGACACGACTGACTGAACAGCACCTGAGACTGTGAAAGGCATGATGTGGAAGAGCTAGTGTTGGACTGGGATGGAAAAAGTCAGAAATCACATGAAACCAGGTTATAGTCCAACAGGTTTATTTGAAATCACAAGCTTTCAGTGCTTCACCTGACGAAGGAACAGTGCTAGAACCTGGTGTCGTGTGATTTCTGACCGTGAAAGGTGCCAGATCAAAGCAACTCTTTTTTTTCATAACAAGTTCAAAAACGTGCAGGTTCGGTGAATTGGCCATACTAAATTGTTAGGTGAAGAATGGGTCCGGGTGGGTTGCTCTTCGGAGGGTCAGTGTGGACTTGTTGGGCCGAAGGGCCTGTTTCCACGCTGTAAGTAATTAAATCTAAAATCTAAAGATTTAGATCTGAAACCAAAACTGTGGAAGATCTGAAACAAAAACTGAAATTGCTGGAGAAACTCAGTTGATCTGGCAGCATCTGTGGAGAGAGAAAAAGAGTTAGTGTTTCAGCAAGGCTGAAGTGGGCACTGCAGATGTTGGAAATCAGAGTCTAGATTAGAGTGGTGCTGGAAAAGCACAGCAGGTCAGGCAGCATCCGAGGAGCAGGAAAATCGATGTTTCGGGCAAAAGCCCTTCATCAGGACTGAAGGCAGGGAGCCTCCGGGGTGGAGAGATAAATGGGAGGGGGGGGGGGGGGGGGGAGCTGGGGAGAAGGTAGCAAAGTGTACAATTGGTGAATGGGGGTGGGGATGGAGGTGATAGGTCAGAGAGGAGGGTGGAGCAGATAGGTGGGAAGGAAGATTGGCAGGTAGGACCAGTCATGAAGACAGTGCTGAGCTGGAAGGTTGGAACTGGGGTGAGGTGGGGGGAGGGGAAATGAGGAAACTGGTGAAGTCAGTTGGTTGCAGAGGCAAGCACCGAGGAAGCAGATGTGGCTGTGGTAGCGGGTTTGTTTCAGGACATGGTTGAAGAGCTTCAGGGCAGAGAAGATGACCTTGGGGGTTGCAGTGAGAGAGAGAGACCCACTGAGATCTTTGTGGAGAGAGGAGGAGAGCTTGGGGTCCAGTGACCCTTTCTCTGAATCAGACTGGTCACTGGACTTGAAACATTAACTCTGCTTTCTTCAAATGGACAATGCCTTTTCCCAAAGCAAATACTTGAGAATATCCATTGTACTCATTCTTTGGATGAAACCATCAGACTTACAGTTTATTAAACCATTTCAGGTGGCTGTTAGGAATCAACAACATTGCAGTGGGTCTGAAGTCACGTAGTCCAGACCAGGTCAGATTTCCTTCACTAAAGGATATTAATGAATTCGATGGATTTTAACAACAGCCCAGAGGTGTCATGGTCACCATTACAGGGTGGGCTTTTCATTCCAGATTTATTTAACTAACTGATTCACTAATGTCCTTCAGAAAAAGAAGCTGAAGCTGGGAGAAAGTGAGGACTGCAGATGCTGGAGATCAGAGTCAAGAGTGTGGTGCCTCATTCCTGATGAAGGGCTTTTGCCCGAAACATCGATTCTCCCGCTCCCCAGTTGCTGTCTGACCTGCTGCACTTTTCCAGCACCCACGCTCTCGACCCATTACCGGCTCTGGCCTACATGTGACTCCAGACCCAGAGCAATGTAGTTGACTCTTACTTGTCCTCTGGGCAGTTAGGGATGGGTTAAAAAATGCTGGCCTAGCCAATGATGCCCTCATCCCAATAATAAAACAAACTGAATCGAAGTTCTCCAACTGTCACGGTGGGATTTCAACTCATTGATCTGATCGTTAGGCCATTAACATAACCACTGTACCCCTTTGCATTGTGATATTAGGCATATTTTATCCCGATTTAATTCTGAGCATTTTATATTGCAAAACTGCAATATTGCAAGAAACAACAGCATCCATTTCTCTTGGTGTTACTTGTGGCATATTTAGTAGCTTGCTATGTGTTCAAACCCAACTCCAGAGACTTGAGTCTCCAATCCAGGCCAATATTCCATTGCAGGATTGAGCTACAGAGGAGGCAGTGATGTCACTGGACTAGTGATGCAGAGACCCAAGTCCATGGCCTGCATTGGTGAAATTAAAACAAAAAACTCATTTATCGAAATGGTGAGAGGTTGCAGAGCTCTGAAGGTTAGTGTGTAGGTCAAGCAAGTAATCAGGAAAGCTCACAGAATGGTATGTTTTCTTGCAAGGGGAATTGAAAGCAAAAGCATGCAGGTTATGCTTCAGTTATAGGGACATTGGTGAGACCAGATCTGGAGAGCGGTGTATAGTACTGATCTTATGGAAAGATGTTAATGTGCTGGAAGCAGTTCAGAAAGGGTTTACTGGACTAAAACCTGCAATGAGTGGAATGCATTATAGTGCGTTCTGCTCTGACATGATAGTTGTGTTCCTCTATAACCTTGTGCTATGGAAAACCGTGCTGTAGATGATCGCTAATAGAAAATCGCTTTATCCGTTCAGGAGAAAGTTATCGAAACAACATGACAATTCATCAGTCACATTATAGCCAAATCACGCTGATGAAACACTCGTTACAACAGAATGACCTGTATGAGGAAAGGTTAGACAGGCTCGGCCTCCTCTGGAGTTTTGAATGAGTCATTGAAGCATATAAGGGGAATGAACCAGGTAGAGGTGGAAAAAAATGTTTCCTCTTGTGAGAGAATCCAGAACTAGGGGTCATCATTAAAAATAAGGAGTTGCCAATTTTAGACAGAGATGGCTCTAAGGGTTGAGAGTCTTTGGAGTCCCCTTCCTCAAAAGGCAGCAGACGGAGTGGTAGATAGATTCCCGAATAGGAACGAGATGGACGTACATCGGGAATGTCTGAGCCAGATCAGTCATGATCTTAGTGAAGGTGGAGCAGGTTCAAAGGACAGTGTGGCCTTCTCTGGTTCCTTGTTTGTAATTGAATTGTAGTGCAGGCTCAATGGGCTGAATGGCCTTCTCTTATTCCTGAGGGTGTAACCTGTTCTGGAGGTGCCAGCAGGGATTAGAGACACGTGAGCATGGTGCACAGACTGTGGGTGGGGCTGGGCACTTGGTGGGTTCAGGATTTCAGCTCTAACCAACAAGTGGCCATCTTGAGATAATGTTTAACTTATATTCCTTTAAAGCTTAATCAGATTACTGACTGAATATTTGCTTAAACTCAGCATTTCCTGTTGTCCCCAGTACTCGGAGGAAAATGGGCAATTTTCTATCAATGTGAGAACGCAGAGAGAAAACCCCTTCAGTGTCAAGTAAAGACTGTGAGAGAGAGACAGTGGAACAACAAAGGATATTAAGGTAGAGTGATCATAACAATTTATCAAGGTGATCAGAACAAGACAGTGAGGAAAATTTTACAGATCCAGAACAACGTGCTGGGGTCACATGTAGCATAACATAAACCTGACATCGTGGTTGACGCCATCTTCATGGGTATGGAACTTAGCTGTCAGTTTCTGCTCAGTGATTCTGCGTTGTTGTGTATCTCGAAGATGTTCACCTGAAGATCGGAAGGCTGAATGTCCTGGACCGCTGCATTTTTTAAATAGTGGGATTGGTTTAGGGATAAACATGGGATAGAGTATTGGCAGTAAGTTGCCTACTGTTCTTTGAATACTGCCACAGGATCTTCAACATCCACCAGAGAAGATCGACGGGGTTACGGTTCAATGTCTGAGTTCTGAAAGAGAACACCTCACACACAGCTCGAACATGGAGCATTGCACAGGGACTCTGTAAGAAATGGTCACAACCATGGGGGACCGGTACATCAAAGTTTCTTAGTAAGGCAGGAGGGTTAAGGGGCCAAGATCCTCTGGGGTGGGGTGGCACAGTGGCTCAGTGGTTAGCACTGCTGCCTCACAGCACCAGGGATCTGGGTTCAATTCCAGCCTCGGGCGACCGTCTGTGTGGAGTTTGCTCGTTCTCCCTGTGTATGCTTGGGTTTCCTCCGGGTGCTCCGGTTTCCTCCCACAGTTAAAGATGTGCAGGTCAGGTGAATTGACCATACTAAATTGCCCATGATGTTCAGGGAGGTGTAGGTTAGGTGCATAGTAGTGGAATGGGTCTGGGTGGGTTACTCTTCAGAGGGTCAGTGTGGACAAGTTGGGCCGAAGGGCCTGTTTCCACAGTGTAGGTAGATTCAAGACTCGTGTCTAATTCAATGGTGAGACAGATCTGAAGAGCTGAATGGCCTACTACTGTTCCTGCATTCTGATCGGTGACAATGTCACTGTATTCAGAGAGACGTAGAGGATTGCATAAATGTGAGAGGGAGACTGGCAGCTCCCAGTCCCGATCAGTTTGTGTTGAGTGAATTAATGTTGACGATAGTAGTACAATGATTGATGGTAATTAGCCTTTTTGGCAAGTGGCCTACATTACATGGCTCTGATGTTATCATCTGATGGATTGGATTTAGTAAGAATTTAGAGAGTGCTTAAGCAGTCTGGAAAGAAATCTTTAATGTAATCGAAATTCCATTTGAACTGGAATTTGCATCAACTTCTTGTTACAGCTGGAATGAAAAGGTTTTGACAGAATCATTGAATCCTGGAGTCTGGGCCAGCTGGAATGTGGGCTCCGCAAAGGGAAAGGCTAAAATGATAGACAGAAACCAAACGTTGCACGAGCTGAGGAAATAGCAACTCCTCCCGATATAAACTGCACCCCTTTCCTTATTCTGTCATGAGCTGTGGGCATTGTTGGGAGATGGGCGTATGTTGCCCATCCCAGCATCCTTTGGAAGGTGGTGAGCCTTATGTATTTTGTGTTGGTGCTCCCAAAATGCTGCTAGGGAGGGCATTTCAGGATATCGATCCAGTGACAGCGGAGGAACAGAATACAATTCCAAACAAGGATAGCTAATGGGGATAATACATTTTACCAAATACTGTTCAATGTCAAGACACTGTACCAGTCCTGACAACAATGCACTGGCCCAGAGGCACTGCACTGCCACAGAGGCACTGCACTGGTCCAAGAGACACTACACTGGCGTAGAGACACCGCACTGGCATAGAGACACCGCACTGGCCCAGAGACACTGCACTGGCTCAGAGACACTGCACTGATCTAAGAGACACTGCACTGGCTCAGAGACACTGCACTGATCCAAGAGACACTGCACTGGCTCAGAGACACTGCACTGGCCCAAGAGACATTGCACTGGCCCAGAGACACTGCACTTGCTCAAAGACAGTGCACTTGCTCAGAGACAGTGCACTGACCCAAGAGACACTGCACTGCCTCAGAGACAGTGCACTTGCTCAGAGACAGTACACTGGCCCAAGAGACACCACAAAGGCCCAGAGACACTGCAGTTGCTCAGAGACAGTGCACTGGCCCAAGAGACACCGCACTGATCCAGAGACACTGCACTGGCTTAGAGACACTGCACTGGCCCAAGAGACATTGCACTTGCTCAGAGACAGTGCACTGGCCCAAGAGACACCGCACTGGTCCAGAAACACTGCACTTGCCCAGAGACACTGCACTGGCTCAGATACAGTGCACTGGCCCAGAGACACTGCACTGGCTCAGAGACACTGCACTGGCCCAAGAGACACTGCACTGGCTCAGAGGCACTGCACTGTCCCAGCAACACTGTACTGGCCCAAGAGACACTGCACTGGCCCAGCAACACTGTACTGGCCCAAGAGACACTGCACTGGCTCAGAGACACTGCACTGGCCCAAGAGACACTGCACTGGCCCAAGAGACACTGCTCTGGCTCAGAGGCACTGCACTGGCCCAGAAACACTGCACTGACACAGAGACACTGCACTGGGATAGAGACACTGCACTGGCTCAGAGACTTTCCCAATTGCTGGACCATCTCAGTGTTACTTTATTGCTAATGACAACAGAGCCCACTGACTGGGGCAATTGTATGTAACACGCTTGAACTGGACAGATGTCGAGTCTATGAATGGCCTCCTTCCTGGTTGGTTGCCAGTGACCTTGCTGGCGTTTGGTTGTTGGTTACCTTGCTGGCTGCTGATTGGCTGTTGGTGACCTCGCTGGCTGCTGGTTGATTGTCGGTGACTGTGCTAATGGCTGGTTGGTTGTCGGTGACCTTGCTAATGCTTGGTTGGACATCGGTGACCTTGCTAATAGCTGGTTGGTTGTTGGTGGATGTCTGATGGGGTCAGGAGTGGGGTTGGGTGTGCTGACTCCCAGAGTCAAAAAGCCCACAAGTGCTGAGTGCCCTCCTGCTGGGCATTGTGAATTCTAGATAGTTAATACTGAGCCATTTCGGGTGCTGCAGCCCTTGTTACATCTTGCCCACCTCACTCCAGGAAAGTCACGTGACTCGAATTGTTGAGCAGTCACCCCCTGTACACAAGGCAGGGACATACCACTGTGCCAATGCCACTGTCTGTCAGCTCCCTGGACACTAATGCCAACAGGTGGACCCATCATATTTCGCATCTTTCTTCCACCTTGCATCCCTCCACATGTTGCGCTTCAAACTTGTTATCCTTGTTCTCGAATCTCTCTGAGACCTCACCCTTCCTCACCTCTGAAGTCTCCTCCAGCCCCCCTAGCTCTCCATTATAGCCCTTTCGTTACCCCCCACCCGTAATTGTTATGCCACTGGGAGCTGTGCCTTCAGTTCCTGGGGCCCCAGCTCTGGCAGGCTGTCCCTACATGCTCTCTGTCCTTTACCACCTTTAACACACTCCATTCCACCTCCTCTTTAACCAAGCCTTCAGTCACCTGCCTGAATAACTCCTCCTGTTAAATTGTGTTTGCTGTAATTTTACCATGTGGCTGGATGCTATATAAATGCAGGTAGTTAGGTTGGAGACCTGGGCACTGTCCTTCACTTCTCCTGGGGGTACATTTTCTATGTAACTACAGGCACATTACTTCCATCGACTCCCAGGGGCTTTGATATTGGTTACTTCCAGTTTTGGGGCCATGGGTAACTTAGGTCAAGTGGACCAGGTGGAGCCAAACATAGGAAATAGGAGCAAGAGGAGGCCATTCAGCCCTTTGAGCCTGCTCCATCATTCAATAGGATCATCCAACTTAGATTAGGTTCCCTACAGTGTGAAAACAGGCCCTTCGGCCCAACCAGTCCACACCGAAACTCTGAAGAGTAACCCACCCAGACCCATTTCCCTCTGACTAATGCACCTAACACTCTGGGCGATTTAGCATGGCCAGTTCACCTGACCTGCACATCTTTGGACTGTGAGAGGAAACTGGAGCACCCGGAGGAAACCCACACTGACACTGGGAGAATGTGCAAACTCCACACAGACAGTCACCCAAGGCTGGAATAGAACATGGGACCCTGGTGCTGTGAGGCAGCAGTGCTAACCACTGAGCCACCATGCCACCCACTTAGTTACTGTGTTACTGTTTTCTTCTCATATCCTTTAGTTCCAAGAGCTGTACCTCTGCCTCAACTACTTCCTGTGGCAGAGAATTCCACAGGTTCACCCCTCTCTGGGTAAACCAAACTCTCCCCATCTCATTCCTAAACGGCCTACCCCCCTACCTTTAGACTGTGGCCCCCAGTTCTGGACTCCCCTGGTGATCAGAAACATCTTTCCTATATTTAGCTTGTCAAGTCCTGTTAGAATTTTATAGATTTCTGTGAGATTCCTCCCTTATTCTGTTAAACTCCAGTGACTAACCAATCCAGTCTCTTCATACGTCAATCCCAGAGATCAGCCTGAACTCCGTTCCCAGAACATTCTTCCTCAGATATGGAGACCAAAGCTCTCACCAAGGCCCTGTACAATTGCAGCAAGACATCGCTACTCCTGTACTCGAACACTCTCGCTGTGAAGACTAACATCCCATTTAACCTCTTTACCTCCTGCTGCACCTCAAGTGAATGGTGTACAAGGACCCCCACGTCTCACTACACCTCCCCCCTGCCCCCTTCCCAATCTATCAGATAATAGTCCACCTTCCTGTGTTTGCTCTCAATGTGAATAATCTCACGTTTATCCACGTTAAGTTTCATCGGCTATGCATTTGCCCACTTGATCAATGTGCCAAGAGTTGCTCAGACAATGAGAAGTGGCAAGGCCATGATCGAGTCTGGAGCTGCAGTGTGCAGATGCAGAATCTATTCAAATTCACCGTTAAGATATTTTTAAAAGCTTGAAGAGATGGACCATTGGGCCGAGCAGTGGCAGATGGAGTTTAATTTAGGTAAATGTGAGGTGGTATATTTTGGAAAAGCAAATCAGGGCAGGGCTTATACACTTAATGGTAAGATCCTGGGGAGTGTTGCTGAACAAAGAGACCTTGGAGTGCAGGTTCATAGTTCCTTGAATGTAGAGTCAAAGGTAGATAGGATAGTGAAGAAGGCATTTGCTATGCTTTCCTTTATTGGTCAGAGCATTGTGTATCAGAGTTGGGAGGTCATGTTGCGGCTGTACAGGACATCGGTTAGGCCACTTTTGGAATGCTGCTTGCAACACTGGTTTCCTTCCTATCGGAAAGATCTGAAACTTGAAAGGGTTCAGAAAAGATTTACAAGTATGTCACCAGGGTTGGAGGATTTGGGAGAGGCTGAATAGGGTAGGCCTGCTTTTTTCTGGAGCATCAGAGGCTGAGGGGTGACCTTATAGATGTTTATAAAATCATGAGGGGTTTGGATAGGGTTTGGATAGGGTTAATAAACAAGGTCTATTTCCCAGGCTGGGGGAGTCCAGAACTAGAGGGTTTAAGGTGAGAGGGGAAAGGTATCTAAGGGGCAATGTTTTCACACAGAGGGTGGTGTGTGTGTGAATTGAGCTGCCAGAGAAAGTGGTGGAGGCTGGTACAATTACAACATTTAAAAGGCATCTGGATGGATAGATTAATAGGAAAGGTTAAGAGAGATATGGGCTGGGTGCTGGCAAATGAGACTAGAAAAGGTTGGGATATCTGGTCAGCATGGATGAGTTGGACCGAAGGGTCTGTTTCTGAGCTGTACATTTCTATGACCCTGTAATTAAGGAAGAGCTTTAAAAACAGAACAAATACAAAGTGCTGGAGAAACTCAGCAGGTCTGACGACATCTGTGGAGAGAGAAACAGGGTTAGCGTTTTGAGTCTGGTCTGACTTTTTCCAGGGCAGAATGTAAAAAGCTCTAGTTTTTGGACGTCGCTGTTTGGTTGGGCAGTGGATTTGAGGTGGTCCTGTTGCAACAGCAACAAGGTAGTGATTGGGATCTACACACAGAGGGCAGACCACAAAACCATCCAAATGTACTCACACAACAACCTGACTCCAGCTCTTAGCTGGACATCCAGCCTCAGTGTAACCCCAGCTAAAGCTCGAAATGCTTTCATTCCTACATACCGCTTCTAAATGTTTCTAGAATGTTCTAATTCTGCGGTGTTTCTTCTTTTTAATCCATTTCCATTCATCAGTCTGTGCCCTGTCAGGTTTGTTATGCTTTCACCGGACTCCCCCACAACTCAGAGCTTCTTGTCCTGAACTCCTTCATAGTTTTAAAGTTCTCGATGAGGCCACCCGTCAGTGCTCATCCCTCTTGGTAATAAAATATCTCGCTCTGTTCAGCCTTTGCAGAGAGAGTGAACCTTTCCCATTTATGCCAAGCCCTGTTGGAGCTTTCCCAGGAGCTCTGTCTTCCTGCTATAACAAGGAACCCGGAATTGTGTACACTCTCGTTGGTACAATACAGGGAAACATTTCATGTTCCTGAAATGTGATGCGCCAAGTTTTTTTTTCTGATAAATGTTATTTCCTATAACAGCCTCAGAAGGCAAGCAGTTAAGATGGATCTTTCACAGCTTCACCCTCACCCCCTCGCACAAATTGCTACCTCATTGAAATTATGCCCCACACTACAATACCCAGCTCGAGAGTGATGTTGCTCTGACACCTCAAGAGCATCTTTTTTTAGATTTTAGATTAGATTCCTTCCAGTGTGGAAACAGGCCCTTCGGCCCAACAAGTCCATACCGACCCTCCGAAGAGCAGCCCATCCAGACCCATTCCTCTACATTTGCCCCTGACTAATGCACCTAACACTACGGGCAATTTAGCATGGCCAATTCACATGACCTGTACATCTTTGGACTGTGGGAGGAAACTGGAGCACCTGGAGGAAACCCACGCAGACACGGGGAGAATGTGCAAACTCCACACAGTCAGTCGCCTGAGGCGGGAATTGAACCCGGGTCTCTGGCGCTGTGAGGCAGCAGTGCCAACCACTGAGCCACCGTGCCACCCAAATTTTGGAAATTAATCTTTTCTTGCCATCCCTTGGGAAGGTGGGGAGCTGCTTTCTTGAACTGCTTGCAGCCCACCTGCTGTGGGTTGACCCACAATGCCCTTAAGGAGGGAATTCCAGGATTTTGACCCAGTGACTGTGAAGGGACAGCGATATATTTCCAAGTCAGGATGGGAAGTGGCTTGGAGGGCAACTTGCAGGGGATGGTGTTCCCTTGTCCCCAGGTGCTGCCCCTGTCCTTCCGCATGGAAGTGGTTATGGGTTTGGAAGGTGCTGACATAGGATATTTGGTGAATTTCGGCAGAGCATCCTGTAGATGGTACACACTGCTGCTGCTGAGCATTGGTGGTGGAGGGAGTGGATGCCTGCCGATGTGGTGCTAATCAAGCAGGCTGCTTTGTCCTGACGCTGTCAAGCTTCTTGAATGTTGTTGGAGCAGGGATTTTAAAAATTATTCATTCAGAGGAAATGGGCTTCATTGCTGGGCCACTCCGAGGGTGGTCCGAGTTCCTTTCTTGATGGGCTGCAGTCCTTGTGCTGTTGCTGTATTCCCTGAGCGAATGAGAAAGGATTTCCAGGATTTGCCCAGTGACAGGGAAGGAACAGTGATATATTTCCGAGTCAGGAGGGTGAAGTGCAATCCTGACCTTGTAGATGGTGGACAGATTTCGGGGAATCAGGAGGGGAGTTACTTGCTGCAACATTCCTAACCTCGGATCAAATCCCATACATTAGGCAGTCGGTCCATCATTGCTGACCAGCAGCAGCGTTAATTGAAACATTTGATGGTGGATTTTTAATCCGTGGGAATGATTGTCATGTGAAATTCGTCGCTGGTTACCCTTCAGAACATGGTGCTATGTCTTCCTATTGGAACGCTGGAGCCACGTGTTGGGGAGATGCTCCCTATGCTGGCAGGTAGTGCCACTCAACCCCAGCAGAGATATTCTCAACGTGACGGCAGGACTTTGTCTCCACAAGGCAGTGGTCATTCTTACTGATACTGTCATGGGCAGATGCACCAGAGCAGGACTGGTCCAGGGAAAGCATATGCGATGAGGTCCGCCCGATGATGATGCTCCCCATGGCTGACAATCATTACAGATCTGTCAATAAGATTAAACAGAGAAGGACATACCGATAAGGTTAAACAGAGAAGGACACATCGATAAGGTTAAACAGAGATGGACATGTCGATAAGGTTAAACAGAGATGGACACATCGATAAGGTTAAACAGAGAAGGACACGTCGATAAGGTTAAACAGAGAAGGACACATCGATAAGGTTAAACAAAGATGGACATGTCGATAAGGTTAAACAGAGATGGACATATCGATAAGGTTAAACAGAGAAGGACACATCGATAAGGTTAAACAGAGAAGGACACGTCGATAAGGTTAAACAGAGAAGGACACATCGATAAGGTTAAACAGAGAAGGACACATCGATAAGGTTAAACAGAGAAGGACACATCAATAAGGTTAAACAGAGAAGGACACGTCGATAAGGTTAAACAGAGAAGGACATATCGATAAGGTTAAACAGAGAAGGACATATCGATAAGGTTAAACAGAGAAGGACACATCGATAAGGTTAAACAGAGATGGACACGTCGATAAGGTTAAACAGAGAAGGACACATCGATAAGGTTAAACAGAGAAGGACATATCGATAAGGTTAAACAGAGATGGACACATCAATAAGGTTAAACAGAGAAGGACACATCAATAAGGTTAAACAGAGATGGACATGTCGATAAGGTTAAACAGAGAAGGACACGTCGATAAGGTTAAACAGAGAAGGACACATCGATAAGGTTAAACAGAGAAGGACATATCGATAAGGTTAAACAGAGAAGGACATATCGATAAGGTTAAACAGAGAAGGACACGTCGATAAGGTTAAACAGAGAAGGACACATCGATAAGGTTAAACAGAGATGGACACATCGATAAGGTTAAACAGAGAAGGACATGTCGATAAGGTTAAACAGAGATGGACACATCGATAAGGTTAAACAGAGAAGGACACATCGATAAGGTTAAACAGAGAAGGACACGTCGATAAGGTTAAACAGAGATGGACACATCGATAAGGTTAAACAGAGAAGGACACGTCGATAAGGTTAAACAGAGATGGACACATCGATAAGGTTAAACAGAGAAGGACATGTCGATAAGGTTAAACAGAGATGGACACATCGATAAGGTTAAACAGAGAAGGACACGTCGATAAGGTTAAACAGAGAAGGACACGTCGATAAGGTTAAACAGAGATGGACACATCGATAAGGTTAAACAGAGAAGGACATGTCGATAAGGTTAAACAGAGATGGACACATCGATAAGGTTAAACAGAGAAGGACATGTCGATAAGGTTAAACAGAGAAGGACACGTCGATAAGGTTAAACAGAGAAGGACACATCGATAAGGTTAAACAGAGAAGGACACGTCGATAAGGTTAAACAGAGATGGACATGTCGATAAGGTTAAACAGAGAAGGACACGTCGATAAGGTTAAACAGAGAAGGACATGTCGATAAGGTTAAACAGAGAAGGACACGTCGATAAGGTTAAACAGAGAAGGACATGTCGATAAGGTTAAACAGAGAAGGACACGTCGATAAGGTTAAACAGAGAAGGACATATCGATAAGGTTAAACAGAGATGGACACATCAATAAGGTTAAACAGAGAAGGACACATCGATAAGGTTAAACAGAGATGGACATGTCGATAAGGTTAAACAGAGAAGGACACGTCGATAAGGTTAAACAGAGAAGGACACATCGATAAGGTTAAACAGAGATGGACATGTCGATAAGGTTAAACAGAGAAGGACACGTCGATAAGGTTAAACAGAGAAGGACATGTCGATAAGGTTAAACAGAGAAGGACACGTCGATAAGGTTAAACAGAGAAGGACACGTCGATAAGGTTAAATAGAGAAGGACATATCGATAAGGTTAAACAGAGAAGGACATATCGATAAGATTAAACAGAGATGGACACATCAATAAGGTTAAACAGAGAAGGACACGTCGATAAGGTTAAACAGAGAAGGACATATCGATAAGGTTAAACAGAGATGGACATATCAATAAGGTTAAACAGAGAAGGACACGTCGATAAGGTTAAACAGAGATGGACATGTCGATAAGGTTAAACAGAGAAGGACATATCGATAAGGTTAAACAGAGAAGGACATTTCGATAAGGTTAAACAGAGAAGGACATGTCAATAAGGTTAAACAGAGAAGGACACGTCGATAAGGTTAAACAGAGATGGACATGTCGATAAGGTTAAACAGAGAAGGACATGTCGATAAGGTTAAACAGAGATGGACACGTCGATAAGGTTAAACAGAGATGGACATGTCGATAAGGTTAAACAGAGATGGACACATCAATAAGGTTAAACAGAGAAGGACATGTCAATAAGGTTAAATAGAGAAGGACATATCGATGAGGTTAAACAAAGATGGACAAGTCGATAAGATTAAACAGAGATGGTAGAAGAAGCTTTATCTAGAGCAGTTCATATCTGACAACCCGTTTCTGGGCTATAAATACGGTGAAGCTCAGGACCTAGGCATCTATAATCACAGTTGCGTTGTCATCATGGCTATCCCTCCAGGTCGAGGATGTCGGTCTTTGCTCCGTTGATCTATTTATGGGCTCTCAAGTGGCTTATCAATCCAATCTTGGCTTTGAAAGTTCTTCACATTGAGGACAAGTCATTCCAGAAGGACACGTCGATAAGGTTAAACAGAGAAGGACATGTCGATAAGGTTAAACAGAGAAGGACATGTCGATAAGGTTAAACAGAGATGGACATGTCGATAAGGCAGATGGCAGATGGGGCTTTAGTTGCTGCTGCCTCGCTTTCCCTTTTCTTCCCGTTTCTTCTCGTTCTGCCCATCTTCGGAAGTTGCTGTTCCTTCTCGGATGATGGTTTGCCGGAGTTTCCTGTGCTTGGCACTGGTTTCCCAGTTGTTGATGTCGATGTCACATTTCTTCATGTTGGCTTTTTAAATGTCTTTGAATCCCTTCTGTTGTCCACCTCTTTTACATTTGCCTTCCTTAAGCTGGGAGTAGAAGGTTTGTTTTGGCAGACGTTTGTCTTTCATCCGAACAACGTGACCGCTCCATCTTAGTCGGTTCCTGATGACTGAGGCTTCAATGCTTGTTGTTTTTGTTTCATTCAGCACGCTGACGTTTGTTCTTCTATCTTGCGACTGATAATCAAGGTCTTTCGAAGGCAGCGTTGATGGAACTTTTCAGGAACCTTCAGATGTTGTCGGTGTGTTGTCCAAGTTTCTGATGTATACAGAAGCATTGGGATCCCCACTGGGTTTGTACACAAACATTTTGGTGTCTGTCTGGATGTCACAATCATGAAAGACTCTTGTTTGGAGATGTCCAAAAGCTGTTCCAGTGCATTTAAGGCGATAATTTGCACTGAAATTCTCAAGGAATAAGGATCCCCAGGGACAGAGTGAGCACTTTCTGTCCATTCCATAGATCAGTATAGTCAGCCTTTCCGTTATCAGTGTGCGTGCTGGCTCTCCCAGTGTGTAGGCCTGAGTGCTTGCTATCATGGACTGCTGCAATAAATACTTGAGATTAGGGAAACAACGTGATGGCTGCAGGCAGCTGTGAGGGAAACTCGACAGCTCATTCCCAGATAGGAAAAGCTTCTTTCACAGATAAACTCTCCATGACATTAATCTCCAGAAAAACATAAGGTTTTCAGAAAAGGAATGTAAATACTGCACTCTCTCTGGATTTTTTCTTTTTCTTCCATGGGTCGTGGGCGTCACTGGAAAGGCCAGCATTTACTGTCTATCCTCGATTGTCCTTAAACCACTGCAGACCATATGCTGTTGGCTAACCCAACAAGTCCTTAGGAATGAATTCCAGGATTATGACGCAGTGACAATGCAGGATATATTCCCAAGTCAGAATGGCGAATGACATGGAGGGGAACTTGCACAGGGTGGTGTTACCACATATCTGCTGCCCTTGTCCTTCTAGATGGAAGTGGTTGTGGGTTTGGAAGGTGCTGTCTAAGGATCTTTGGTGAATTTCTGTAGATAGTACACACTGCCGCGACTGAGCACCAGTGGTGGAGGGGGTGGGTATTTGTGGATGTGGTGCCAATCAAGTGGACTTTGTCCTGAGTGGTGTCAAGCTATTTCTACTCATCTCCCTCCCTCTTTCACTCTTCACTCTTTGCACTCTCTTTCTCCTCTGCTCCCTCCTTCACCCTCTCCTCATCTTTCTCGCTCGTGTATATCTTCACCTGTTTTCTTTTCTCCTCTCCCTGAAAACTATTTTAAGGCCAATATCTTGTGGCAAATGATCACAATGTCCTGAATTAACCCAACCTCTCTCCTTATTTCCAATGATGACCTGCCAGTGGAACCTTCATCTTCATGACCATGGGTGGCCAGCAGTGGGAGCTGGTGAGCATTGAGACAATGGCCCCAATTCGGAGTCAGATAATTTCCAGGATTTACTCACTGGATGTGGGAGAATTGGCCTATTTTGAGGGAGAGGGGAGGTGGTGGTCGGTGGTGAGGGTGGGGTTGCCATGGAGTCGCGCCAACTGTTCCCAGAGAGAGTCCAAGCCAGTCACGGGGACTGTGTTGGATGAAAAGACTGTTGCCCAAGTGACCAGTCTCGGTGCTCCAACACTTCACCTCAGCTTTAAAGAAAACAACAAAACAAAAACCATCCCTCACCCCTCATATCCCCCTCCCCCAACCTTCAACATACACCTCTACGTTCCATCTGTGCCAACCCATGCCAACCCACCATCTCATATCCATCGGCCCTCATGCCAACTGTTAGTGGCTCTTAAAGGATTAATATTCAATTGGTGTAATAAGTACTTGCCACTGTCATCAGGACCTGGTGGGAGACAGGCACTTGCAAGAGTTTTTATAGTCATGCAGAGTCTATTCATATAATCTGCAAATAGTTGCAGAGAATTAGAGTTATAGAGTCATATAGCATGGAAACAGACCCTTCGGTCCAACTCATCCATGCCGACCAGATATCCCAACTCAATCTAGTCCCACCTGCCAGCACCTGGCCCATATCCCTCCAAACCCTTCCTATTCATATAGCCATCCAGATGCTTTTTAAATGTTGCAATTGTACCAGCCTCCACCACTTCCTCTGGCAGCTCATTCCATACACGTACCACCCTCTGTGTGAAAAAGTTGCCTCTTAGGTCTTCTTTATATCTTTCCCCTCCCAACCTAAACCTAGTTCTGGACTCCCCCACCCCAGGGAAAAGATTTTGCCTATTTACCCGATCCATGCCCCTCATGATTTTATAAACCTCTATAAGGTCACCCCTCAGCCTCCGATGCTCCAGGGAAAAAAGCCCCAGCCTGTTCAGCTTCTCCCTATAGCTCAAATCCTCCGACCCTGGCAACATCCTTGTAAATCTCTTCTGAACTCTTTCAAGTTTCACATCTTTCTGATAGGAAGGAGACCAGAATTGCACACAATATTCCAACAGTGGCCTAACCAATGTCCTGTACAGCTGCAACATGACCTCCCAACTCCTGTACTCAATACGCTGACCAATAAAAGAAAGCATACCAAACACCTTTTTCACTATCCTATCAATTAATTAACTTACATCTTGTTTATGGAATTAGATTGTTCTGAGATGGGAGTAAGTGTCTCCCTGCTAAACCATGTGAGGGCTGGAAGCCACACAATAGAAGACAATAGATGGCAGCACACAGACACCAACGTATTCACCTCCACCCAAACCCAAGGCTCTTTAACGTCCCAATGCCAACTTCGTGCCAAATCTGAACCAAATGCTTTTTGCCTTTGTGATAGGGTTAGTGGTACTCATGCCAACTCACCCAATATCCACTTTGGGTATAACTCAGCTCAGGCACTGAGTAGAAATAAACCAAAATTCTTACGTGCTTATTGATGAATTCACAATTTCAAAAGATACACTTTAATTGATAGTACCTTCAACTACTTAATCCCTTAGAAAAATAAGCTTCTGAATTCATGGCCTTCAAATGCTTTACATGCACCTGGAGCAGTCAACCCATTTGTCGGCAAAAAGAAAGAATTGATCAGAAAGAAATGAAGTCAACACGCCCCCAGGTACATCAATGGAGCGGAGGTTGAGAGGGTTCCTAGCAATGACCATAACCATCAACCTGTCCTGGACTTCCCACATAGATGCAATGACCAAGAAAGCGCAACAACAGCTCTTCCTCTTCAGGCAGATCAGGAAATTCAGCATGTCCATGAGGACCCTCACCAACTCCTCCTGATGCACCACTGAATGCATACTGTCCAGGTGCATAATGTCCTGGCATGGCAACTTCCCTGCCCAGGACCATAAGAAACTATAGAAGATTGTGTACACAGCCCAGACCATCGCGGGAGCCAACCTCCCATCCATGGACTCCATTTACATTTCTCGTTGCCATGGAAAGGCTGCCAACATCATCAAAGACCCCTCCCACTCCAGTAATGCTCTCCCATCCTCTTCGGTCAGGCAGAAGGTACAGAAGCTTGAACACACACATCATCAGGATCAGGAACAGCTTCATCCTTGCATTATTAGACTGATGAATGGGCTCTCTAACTTCAAATAATGTTGATCTTGTTAATGCTGATCTTGCCTCACACACATCCTGTGCAGTGTAACCTGCAAGTTCTTTTCACCCTATGTTCTGTATGTCCTTGCTGAGTATGATCTGCTTGTACTGCTCGCAAACAAAACTTTTCACTGTATGTTGGTATGCATGACAATAAATCAAAACATTCAATCAATCAAACTGCAAGCTGACAGGTATCCCACCATGATAATGATGGGTTGTGAAATCTCTTCTACAACACAAATCCTGTGATGGTAGCCCTCAGTCCACAATAGGAAACATTGGTTGTATTTTATTGGCTAATAGGTTTTTCAAAAACATTAGAAAAGCGAGGAAGTTTAAAAGCTTTGACTATTTGACAGTTCCATGATTGAATCCATTTTTTATGTCCATTCATGTCCACTTTTAACAATCCTAAAAGGGAAGTGACCTCCTCAAAGGGAACTCCTATCTCTAGGCCTTGCCAATGAATTCTGATAAGTTCAAATCTTCTCCTGAAAAGTGTAAGGCCTGGGCTGGGATTTGTGACTCAGGAGCTTTCATGGTCAAAGGGAGGACCTATAGAATCCCTAGAGTATGGAAATAGGCCTTTCGGCCCAACAAGCCCACACCAACCCGCCGAAGAACAACCCACCCAGACCCATTCCCCTATCCTACACATTTCCCCTGACTAATGCATTTAACCTACACATCCCTGAAGACAATGGACAATTCAGCATGGCCAATTCACCCTAACCTTCACATCTTTGGATTGTGGGAGGAAACTGGAGCACCCAGAGGAAATCCATGCAGACACGGGGAGAATGTGCAAACACACCACAGACAGTCGCCCAAAGCTGGAATCAAACTCAGGTCCCTGGCGCTGTGAGGCAGCAGGGCTAACCACTGAGCCACCATGTCACCCCATGTGTAGGATATGAAGGGTTGTAGGGTGCAGGAGTATGTAGGATATGGAAGGTTGTAAGGTGTAGGGGTGTGTGGGACATGGAGGATTGCAGGGTGCAGTGGTGTGTGGGATATGGAGGGTTGTAGGGTGCAGGGGTTTGTCGGATATGGAGGGTTATAGGGTGTAGGGGTGTGTGGGACATGGAGGATTGTGGGGTGCAGGGGTTTGTGGGATATGGAGGGTTGTGGGGTGCAGGGTGTGTGGGATATGGAGGGTTGTGGGGTGCAGGTGTGTGTGGGATATGGAGGATTGTAGGGTGTAGGGGTGTGTGGGACATGGAGGATTGTGGGGTGCAGGGGTTTGTGGGATATGGAGGGTTGTGGGGTGCAGGGTGTGTGGGATATGGAGGGTTGTGGGGTGCAGGTGTGTGTGGGATATGGAGGATTGTAGGGTGCAGTGGTGTGTGGGATATGGAGGATTGTGGGGTGCAGGGGTTTGTGGGATATGGAGGGTTGTGGGGTGCTGGGTGTGTGGGATATGGAGGGTTGTGAGGTGCAGGTGTGTGTGGGACATGGAGGGTTGTGGGGTGCAGGGGTGTGTGGGACATGGAGGGGTGTAGGGTGCAGGGGTGTGTGGGATATGGAGGATTGTGGGATATGGAGGGTTGTAGGTTGCAGGGCTGTGTGGGATATGGAGGGTTGTAGGGTGCAGGGGTGTTGTGGATATGGAGGGGTGTAGGGTGCAGGGGTATGTGGGATATGGAGGGTTGTGGAATATGGAGGGTTGTATTATATGGAGGGTTGTAGGTTGCAGGGATGTGTGGGATATGGAGGGGTGTAGAGTACAGTGGTGTTGTGGATATGGAGGGGTTTACGGTGCAGGGGTGTGTGGGATATGGAGGATTGTAGGGTGTAGGGGTGTGTGGGATATGGAGGGTTGCATGATATGGTAGGTTGTAGGATATGGAAGGTTGTAGGATATGGAGGGATTTAGGATATGGAGGGTTGTAGGATATGGAGGGTTGTAGGATATGGAAGATTGAAGGTTTACAGGAAGCATTTGTACCTGATGGTACAAATCAGGTATTGTAAAATCACACTGTAAAATGCAGTTTTGATATTGTTCTCTCTTAGTGTCAGATCTTGGTTTGGGGGATCCATTTGAGTTGGTTTTCCAATCCAGTGTGATCCAGGGTTTTAATCTTCCAGAGAAATGAAATGATTGCTCATCAGGAACAGGTCGGTGATTCTGGTGTAATGACAATGTTGCTCCCTCAGTGAGAGAGCAGTCACTGTTGGAACGGACTCATTGAGTAAACCCTCGTTTCTCCTATTCTGAATGAACGGGGAGTCTGGACACAAATGAACACACTCTCAATGCTCAGACTGAAGGGGCTGAGTGTGCTGAACCATTAGCAGAGCATTGACTTTGAGCGAATAGAAACATTGCTTTGTATGTTTTACAAACTACCCGCCCAGTGGCTGCGTGTTTCAGCTCCATAAATATATTGGATATTTGATATTGCCCATGAAGTAATAACTCACTAATATCACCAGGAACAATAACACATGAATATCCACACCTGCATGCACATGACATGGCTGCTAGGGAATAATAAACACTACCGCTGTTAGGCAATAGTGTGGGGGAAGATTAAAAACAAAACTGGAATATCTTATGAAATCACAGTAAGAGAGAGAAGATTCACTACATGATAATATCACTGCAACTCCGACACTTACAGTGAGAGCAAAGATTCATGTTTATGGGGATCTTTGGATCATCTCAGCACATCCCAGAGCTCAGAGTCGCTCTAGCCCACCTGATCACGCCACCAGCATCACATGTCAGTGAGTCATAGAGTCGTATGGCACAGAAACACACCCTTCGGTCCAACCAGTCCATGCTGAACATAATCGCGCCATCCATTCACTCTTTCTTGTGAAATTCCAAGAATTTCCAAGGTCTGGAGACGCTGGTGTTGGACTGGGGTGTACAAAGTTAAAGATCACACAACACCTGATGAAGGAGCAGCACTTTGAAAGCTAGTGCTTCCAATTAAACCTGTTGGACTATAACCTGGTGTTGTGTGATTTTTAACAATTTTCAACGTGAGTCATGGTAGGGAAACATATTTTGAAAATGCGATAAAAGCAGAAAGCAGGTCTGGCCGTCTTCGTGGAGAGAGATACAGAATTAATGTTTGAGGTGGATGACCTCCCATTGTTACTGGAAGGTGTTAAGAGATTTAACACTCTTTGAGTGAAGTGCAAGGATCAGTGTGAAGCAGGTTTGGAGAGGACAGGGTAAGTTTCACATAGGTTGGAAGGCAGGAGAGATGATGGTGCAAGGGACATGAAGAAACAAGAGGTCAGACTCGAGGAGGTGTGAATGGCAACAGCAGAGCCATTGCCAACAGCCGGGAGTTGGGGTAGGGACTCAACCCATTCACTGTCCTCTGGACATTTCTAATCAAACCGTTCAGGGATGTTATTACACACTGCTCGAGCAGGTGGGACTTCAACCTTATGGCCCAGAGGTAGGGACACTACCACAAGAAGCCCATTACCCACACTCCTGTGCCAAGTCTGTGTTAATCTTTTATCGAATGGCTAATAATCCCACAACACCAGGTTATAGTCCAACAGGTTTATTTGGAAGCACTAGCTTTCAGAGCGCTGCTCACTAGTAACCTGACACAGGAGAAGGGCTCTGAAAGCTAGTGCTTCCAAATAAACCTGGTTGTTGTATGATTTTTAACTTTGTCTACCCCAGTCAAACACAGGCACCTCCATATCATTTTTTTCATATGGACTGAGAACATAATCATAAACATATTTGGAACAGATGAAGAAAATTAAGTTGAACAAAGCTGTTCCAGTTGCTCACCTCGATAACCTCTCTCCCTCCAGTTTACAATACAACCACCCCCCCCCCCCCTTGAAACCTGCTCATTACTATCCCCACTGCAACACCCACCCCCCCCACCCTGTCACCCCTGCATATTTAACCCTTCAGTGGAGTTTTGGATCTCCTTGACCAGTTCTGATCAGAATCCCTATAATGCTGCGAAAGATTTTCTCAAAAGTCCTACTCCATAAAAGGCAAGTGTGACTTTCTTAACCTCAGCTGACAGCCTGAATCCTCCTCATAGCTTTCCTATGATGATCAAAGGCTTTATGATGATTAAAAGATTGATCTCAGCAAGATCTCAGAAAGAGGGTGTTTCAGTTTGCTGAATACACTTACCTGCGCTGTCAATACCATTAAAAGCAAACTGTGTGATCTTCATCTTCACTCAATGATTTCTCCTGTTGAGTTTTATTAACCTTTACACTTATCCCATTTTCTAGTGATCTATGACCCTTTCATGCAGAAACTCATTCTTCTCCTGACATTTCAAATTAGTTTTGCCCTGATTAGATTAGATTAGATTCCCTACAGTATGGAAACTGGCCTTTCAGCCCAACAAGTCCACACCCACCCTCCAAAGAGTAACCAACCCAGACCCATTCCCCTACCCTATATTTACCCCACACATCTTTGGACTGTGGGAGGAAACCGGAACACCTGGAGGAAATCCGCGCAGACATGGGGAGAATGTGCAAACTCCACACGGACAGTTGCCCGAGGCTGGAATTGAACTCAGGTCCCTGGTGCTGTGAGGCAGCAGTGCTAATCACTGATCCACTGAAGCTTCCCCCCCGCCCCCCGCCAAGTTTATATATGGTCTGTTTCCAGGTAGAAAATATGGCTAGTCTCAGCAGAATGCAGTAGCAAATTTCAGGTCCTGGGAATCTGACACAAATTCAGAGATTGCTGGAGAAACTCAGCAGGTCTGGCAGCGTCTGTGAAGAGAGAGAAACAGAGTGAATGCTGTGAAGAGTCATACCGAACTTGAAACGTTCACTCTGTTTTCTCTCTCCACTGATGCTGCCAGACCTGCTGAGTTTCTCCAGCTTCCTCTGTGTTTGTAGCATCAGTTCTCACCTAGACAACAAATGGAAGGTGAAAACTAGGGATAAATTCACACACAGGCTCTGCTTCTCTGTAACATTACTGGTCTGAAGACTGATTTGTTTGCTAACCGACACAGTCTGTGACCTGAATAATCAAGAGCTGACATCCATAAACTCCACGGTGTTGGCAATTTTGAAAATTCATGTCTTCCAACCAGGTCATTGTAGAAGGAAAATGGACATTTTCTTTTTGATTGAATCTACTTTCGCTAATTTAATGGATAGCAGTTTAATTTTAAACAGCTTGGGTTCATTCTTGGAATGAATTCATCACTCTGACTTTTTGAAACCTGGGAATATCTGCCATTCTCCAAAGTATCTTATTTCGCAGTCAGACTTCTCAGTTATTAAATATTTATTCTTTAGCAACACATGGCTAGTGTATTATGACAAAGCTTTTCACTGTGCCTCAGTACATGTGACAATAAATTCAATTCAATTCAATTTAGTGTAGTCTCTTTGTTTGTCATTCTTCCTCTGTGTGTTCTGGTCCCCTTCACTTTGCAGTCGATTGACAGCAGTGCACACACTTGCCAATGGTCATGTGGGATCTCAGATCCACTGGCTCTTCCAGAGACTGCAGAGGTGAGCTCATTATTGACAAGGAAGGTACTCTGTGTAAATCAAGAGTATTTAAATTATATCTAGTGCAGTCAGAATGGAACACGATCCATGAAGAGAAAATTTAATTTCTATTATAGAGTCAGAGAGATGTACAGCACAGAAACAGACCCTTTGGTCCAACTCATCCATGCCGACCAGATATCCTAAATTAATCTTGTCTCATTTGCCAGCACTATTCATATACCCATCCAGATGCCTTTTAAATGTTGTAATTGTACCAGCCTTCACCACATCCTTTGGCAGCTCATTCCATACATGCACCACCCTCTGAGTAAGAAAGTTGCCCCTTCGGTCCCTTTTATATCTTTCCCCTCTCACCTTAAACCTATGCCCTCTAGTTCTGGACTCCACCACCCCAGGGAAAAGACTTTGTCTATACACCCTATCCATACCCCTCATGATTTCCTTTCCAATTTCATATTTGTTTTCCCTCAGTCTGTGTGCCTGATGTAAAATGTATATTGTGAATGTTAAGATTATAACAATCATTCTGAGACGTGAAACATTCTTTCTGAAGACAAGCTTGAATTTATTTCACTTTCCTGTGATTTTTAAGTTAAAGTGCTTTGCAAATGAATAGAGAACATAGGAAAGGAATGTAGAGGATGAAGCTAACCCAATACACTTTGGGTACGCTGTGCCTTTGATGCCCCAAATTCAAGTGGAAAAGTGTGAGGTAGTGGGAGACCACAATCCTGTTCTCCCTGATTAAAAACCAAAAGGTTGAATTGAATAATCCATGTCTTCTTCTGTTGTAACTACGTCAAACTTGCACAACCCCATGCTCCACATCACCCACAGCTGGAGGAGCATCATCTCAGTGAAGTGTGCTCTTCGGCGGCAAGTTGCATCTATCAGTCAACCACAAAAATGATGCCTCAGAGTAAGTGTTCAGTTCTGTTGGCCCAACAATCAACACCTTTAACTATTCAATGGCATTCCATCAATCAATATATCTACCTTTAGAAAATACTGTGGTAATTTTTAAAAAATAGAACTGCAGAATTTGAAGTGGCTCCACATAATTTATTCCATGTTAAAATGTACAGTGTCCTTTGATAAACTTTAGTGTTTCTCTCATTTGTTTATGTCCTGATACTCATGTATCCAGCTTTTTGCCCTCAGTCCTTACAGTCACTATGTACAGGTACAAAGGCTACATAAAACAAGCAATATAACCTGACATAAACACCTTTTACGTGCATTTTTAAGCTTATGTTTAAAACCCATCTAAAGTAGACTTGCCTTCCAATGCAAATAGCTGCCAATCAAGGGCAGCACAGTGGCTCAGTGGTTAGCACAGCTGCCTCACAGCACCAGGGACCTGGGTTTGATTCCCACCTTGGGTGACTGTCTGTGTGGAGTTTGCACATTCTCCCTGTGACTGCGTGGATTTCCTCCCACAGTCCAAAGATGTGCAAGTCAGGTGAATTGGCCATGCTAAATTGCCCATAGTGTTAGGTGCATTAGTCAGGGGTAAAATGTAGGGGAATGGGTCTGGGTGGGTTACTCTTTGGAGGATTGGTGTGGACTTGTTGAGCTGAAGGGCCTATTTCCATACTGTAGGGAATCTAATCTGACGACCAGAGTTTTAGATGGACACGTTCTGAGCTTCAGGAGAAATTCTGTGAAACTTAGCACAGTGGGAAAGGCTACTGTATAAAATCCTTCAGCTGGGAGTTGTGGAATATCCTGCATTACACAGCAGCTTGTTGCAAATATTAACTGTGATTGTAAATGAAGTGAATGACAGACAGTATTGGAAGATTTGGTTTGCACTTTATGTATATCTACTTGGAGCACTCATGTGACACACTTGTAAAAAAATTATGAATAAGGATTTTTTTGATAGGAACAGAAAGGAAGTCAAGATAATTATATCTCACAGCAGGGACATTCTGGTAGTTTATTGTGTTTATCAAGAATATTTGTACAGTATGGCCCTTTAGAGTGAAACATTGTGAATGGGGAGAAATTGAATTTTATCACACTTTTTTGGAATAAGCAATTTGAAATATTTTGGCAAAATACTTTTAAATTTTAAATATTATCTATAAATATGTATGTTTGTATATATAAATAAAAATATAATGTTTCTTGGGAAAACGTATTTCCCACAGCAGGGTTCCACAACAAATTTAGCCACTTGTAAAAAAAACTGTCTGAGGCAAGTTGTTTATTTACAGTTTCTGCTATATATAGTTGTATTCTGATCCTTAAAGCTTCCTGAAAAATTAAAGATATTAATAGCTGTACTCCCACTCCATCTTTTCGCACTCCTACTTGTCATTCCCCTTCCGAACTACATTCCCTCCTCTTTTCTCCCCTTTCCTTTTTCTCATTTGTTTTCCTCTCTCCTTTCTTTCCTCTCTCCTTTCTTCTTCCTTCGTCCCTCAGCCTAACAATATCATTCAAAAATATTGATGGAAGGAACTGTGTGAGCCAGTCTCAAGTATTTTCTGAGGGGAAAAGATGACATTCCTTTCTCCGTGGAAGCCATGATGTGGAGGTGCCAGTGTTGGGCTGGGGTGGACAAAACCAGAAGTCACATGACGCCAGATTATACCAGGGGACGAGCGCTCTGAAAGCTTGTGATTTCAAACAAACCTTTTGTACGATAACCAGGTGCAGAGTGACTTTTGACTCTCTCAATGGAGGCAGAGGATTTCCTCAGCACCAAAGTGCCTCTTATCTTCATTGTGTACAATTCTGAAAGATTTAAAAAAGGAGTCTTGCATTTAAGCAGTACCCAATGCAGCTAACGGACATTGCAGAACACATCCCAATCAGTGCCATGGAGTCAATGCTAAATTTAGCAAACTCAGCAGGAAATGTGCACAGAATGGTAATGCCCCAATAATCTGTTGATTGAGGGATAAATATTGGCCAGGGCTCTCAAGTTAACTCTCTCATTTGTGGTACAATGGGAAACGATCATGTTAATAATAACGACGCTACTCTGATTTCAGCAGAGATGTGTCCAAGGCTCAAAGAGGAGCAGCAAGCCCTGGGTTCAGTATGATATATACCTTAATGCAATTAAACTTCAAAATGCACTGGGGCAGAGGGAGTTGGGTGTCCTTACATATGAATCACAGAAAGCAGGTACAGCAGGTAATAAGGAAGGCAGGTGGAATTTTAGCATTTACTGCAAAATAAATTGAACTGAAAAGTGTGGAACCGTACAAGTCTACGAGACTGCATCTGGCATACCGTGTACAATTTTCACCCGCTTACTTGAGGAGGGATGTGATTGTATTGGAAGCAGTTCAAAGAAAGTTTTCTAGAATGATTCCAGAGGTGAAAGGTTTGTCCTATGAAGGGAGCTCGAGGAGGTTAGGCCCATCCTCTCTGAAGTTTAGAAAGACGAGGGAGGATCTTATTGAGTTGTATAAAATGTTAAAAGGGATTGAGAAACTTGATATCGAGGGGCAGTTTCCTCTTGTGGGGCAATCTAAAACACAAAGTTATAGTTTTGGGATACCGAGGTAGCAGATTTAAAACAGAGATGAGGAGAAATGGCTTCTCCCAAACTGTCACAAATTTGTGGAGTTCACTCCCCCAGGTTGTGGTGGATTTTGGGACACTGAGTAAATTTAAGGAGGAGATAGACAGAATTTAATTAGTAATAGGTTGAAGGGTGATAGAGAGCAGGATGGAAAGTGGAGCTGAGGCCAAGGCAAGATCAGCCATGATGGTATTGAATGGCAGAACAGGCTCATAGGGCTGAATGGCCTCCTCCTGCTCGTGCTTCTTAAGTAGTGAGTTTCCAGGACTTACTGAGAGTGAGAAAGGTTAAGGATAAGAGGAAGGTAGCTCAGAGCAGGAGCTGTGCAGGAGAGCAGTGCAGACACATGGTGGTTAGGTTCCATGAGAGGAGTTGGTGCAGGATTCACTCTGTGGGAGTAGCACAATCCATAGGGGCAGCTGTCACAGCATAAAACATATCAGCACTGGGATTTGTTCAAGGCATAGTCATAACAGAACACCGTTCTTCTGCAAAACACCGCCTTGTCTTCTCACTCCATCTTTCTGGAGGTAGTGGGGTTTGCAGACTGGGCCTTGGCCTTATCAAATAGGCAGCACCTCTGACAGGGCAGCACCTTCTCAGTACTGCACTTTAGAAGGATGGGAGAGGAATCTCATTGACACCTATAACAATTGAACAGCATGAGACAGGGTAAATGCAGAAAGGATGCTCCTGATGACCAGTGAGTCCAGAACCAGGGGGTCACAGTCTGAGGAGAGGGGGGGGGGGGGGGGGGGGGTAGACCATTTAGGACTGAGATGAGGAGAAATGTCCTCACACAGAGAGTGGTAAGCCTGAGGCATTCTTTACAACAGAAAGCACTTAGGGCTAAAACATTGAATGCTTTCATGAAGGAGTTAGATATATTTTTTAGGGCTGAAGGGATCAAAGGGTGTGGGGAGAAGGCTGGGACAGGGTTCTCAGTTGGATGGTCAGCCATGATCAAAGCTTGGAGCATGCTTAAAGCTTTTCCAGCACCACACTCTCGACTCTGATCTCCAGCACCTGCGGTCCTCACTTACTCCTAGCATGCTTAAAGGGCCGAATGGCCTACTCCTACTTTCCTATGGAGTGGGATGGCTTCCTTGATTAGTAGACTTGAACCCACAGCTTGGGGGGTAGGGTGTTACATACAAGCTGTGATCACTGAGATGTTTACAGCTTAATCACCCTTACCCCATGATTGTATTTGACTGTTTAATGATGTAGGTTAACGTATTCATGGATTCACTGGTTCCTCCCCAGGACTGATCCAATCAAAGACTCCAGAAGCTCTCTCTCTTTCTCTCTCTCTCTCTCAGCTTCAATCCCATTGGTGGTCTATGCAAACTAGTCACCACTCCTCAATGGAAGTCCACCTGGGTTTCTAGACTTTTAGTTGGTTAGCCTGACTATTGTTAGAGGGTTGTGAGTCTTTGGAATTTCTTGCCACAAAGTCGTTGTGTGTATTTAAGGCTGAGAGAGATTCTCGATCAGTTGGGGAACCAAGGGTTACAGGGAAAGAGCAGAAAAGTAGATGTGAGGAATGTCAGATCAGCCATGATCCTATTGAATCATGGAGCAGGCTTGAAGGGCTGAATGGCCTAATCCTGATCCTATTTCTTACGGTCTTATGGTCCAGAGTCTCTTTAAAAATACATGTACTTTGTAAACCCCACAAAGCCACAGTGCCATTTTGGACTAGCGCAGGAACCATTTTGATTGGCGAACAATTTGAGAAGTCTATAACAAACTAGGATTAGCATTCATGACCAGCCCACAACAAGTGATTAAATCGAAGAAGCACCTTCAGTTATACTGTAATTAGAGAATAGATCATTCATCCTCAGCAGTGAACACAGGCTGTATAATTTTATTAATTCCCACTAATTGTATTATTGTATTATTAACTGTCTGTATTTTAAAGTGTGCGATTGTGAGACTGTCAATAGAGAAGCATATTCAGGGTTTTATCAGCAATGCTGTACTTGACAATAAATCTGTGCAAACACCTCACGAACTCGCATCTGTTCATGTTTCAGATAAAAAGCACATTCGGAGACTCCCCATTAGTTTAAAGTGTGAGACATCGCACACTCCTGTACAGATCCCATCAAATTGGTTCAGAAAACATTAATAACTAATTTGATTTCAATGGTACCTTTTTTATTAATGGATGAGGGGGGGCGAATCCCAAACTGGATATTTAAAAAGGATGTGTTAGTGTTGTTAAAGTATTGCAGGGTCAGCTGAAGTGTGTTCCTGAATTGGGCTGAGATATTGATTGATCAAAGTGGGGTTTGTTTTTGGGGATAGTCAGGGAATTTCAGTGTGAACAGGCCTGGGCATGGAATACTCCTCCCGTCTGTGAGCTGGGATTCAGACTGAGTGTTGATATCTGACTTGCATTACTGATTGATACCACTTCTGTCAGTTACTTAACCTCCAGCCTCTGGGTAATTTTAATCCTTCTACCAACATCACTGATACAGACTCTGGAGGTTGTCTGTGGGAGCTTGCTGTGCGTGTTTATTTTTCGATGACATTGCATCCACAGTCACCACAAGCAAAAACCGAAATTGTTGGAAAAGCTCAGCAGGTCTGGCAGCATCTGTGGAGAGCAATCAGAATTAACGCTTCAAGTCCAGTGACCCTTCCTCAGAACGGGACCCTTCCTCAAAAGTTACTACACTGGCTGTAACGAGTGTAGGAACATCTTAACACCATGAAAGGCACTACAGAAATGCACGTTCTTTTCAAAGACATTGCCTGGGTGACCGGTAGGTGGGTGGCCAGCACAGAAAAATGCCGCCTTCTTTAAAACCCACGTTGGAAAGGAGCTCTCAGAATTGAGATTGCAGGCTTCCTAAAGATGACATCCTGATCACTTGCTGTAAATTATCAAGGCCTTCAAAGAGCTGGCAAAGAGCTTCCTTTTAATGTGCAATGCTTTTCACCCTCCTGAGCTTGGTTGCCATGGATTCCAAAGCAATCTTAACCCGTCACATTAATAACGGTGAAGCTGAGGAAACAGACTCCCCCCCCAGCTCCTCATGCTGATTGTGAAAAGATTCGTAACAGTGAACTGGGGGGGGGAACGTTAAAGAAACTACAATGATGGCACAGTTCACAACAGAAAGCTCGAAGCACAAGTCTCATGGCCAGGCAGGAGAGAATCATTTATTCAATAATTCTTCCAGTGGACTGATTTAGAAACAGGGACAATGAAGTTCAGATGATCAGAACTGGTTTGTACGGTCCATGTCCATACCATTAACCTATCTGCAATTTAGGAAATACGGACCAGCAAACTGAGTGAGCTAAACAAGGCCAGAGTGCAATGGAAACTGGGACTGTTCGGTCTAAATTCGATTTATCTAATTCTGGCACATCCCCAACATAATGATCATTCCACTGTACCACTCAAACATTTCTTTAGTAGTGACAGAAATTAAAATTATCCGTAAAGATATTTCCAACATTTTTTTTTGTTTCCTTGTTTTCAAGAAGGTTAAGAGGAATGGGAAGAAAGTGGGAACAGGGGACCGAGTTGGATGATCAGTCAGGATCATACTGAATGGTGTAGCAGGTTTGAAGGGCCGAATGGCCTGCTCCTGCTCCCATGATCTAGGTTTCTATATCGTCCAGACATTCTTTTACAACCAATCAGATTCAGAAATTAAAGCTCACTTTGTCCTCCAGGATACTTATTAATCTAATGACCTTCACAGAGGTCCACCAATGTCCTTAAATTCCTTTCCGAATCCACAAACCCTGTTTAATGTGCTTCTAGTCCAGATTTGAAATATTCTTTGAGTTTTGTTCTCGTTTCTTTATTAATCAGAGCGCTTCATTGTTCACAATCTGGAACTGATGGTCAACAGGGACTGGTACACGCTTTTCCAAAGAAATACAAGGATCTCAAACACTCCTTTCTGCATTGGACTAATGGCTGCAATGTTTCACGTCACAGTTAGAGTGTCAAATACCAGGCAATGGACATCTCCAATGGAGAGGGTCAAATGACATTCCCATCACTGAATGCCCCATTACCAACAGCCTGGGGGTTATCATTAACTCAGTCATTTGCTCCTTGGTCCTACAGATTAGAGAATCAAGTTTACACAACTTGAGTCAACGGGAATCAGAATGAAACAATTTGCTGGCTGGAGTCACATTTGGCGAGGGAAGATGGTTGTGTTGTTGGAGGCCAGTCATCTCAGCTCCAGGACATCTCTGAAGGAGTTCATCAGGGTAGTGTCCTAGGCCCAACCACCTTCAGCTGCTTCATCAATGACCTTCCCTCCATCGTAAGGTCAGAAGTGGGGATGTTTGCAAATGATTGAACAATATTCAGCATCATTCACGACTCCTCAACACTGTTCACAACACCTCAGACAATGACTTTATAAGCAGGAGGTTGGAAGAACACAGCAAGCCAGGCAGTATCATGTGGTGGAAATGTCAACATTTTGGGTATAACCTTAAGGGTTATACCTGAAACGTTGACTCCTCCATCGCCTGATGCTGCCCAGCTTGTTATGTTTTTCCAGCCTCTTGCCTGTCTACCTTGGATTCAAGCATCTGGAATTTTTTGTGTCCTCACATACTGACGCTGTCCATGTGCAAATGCAACAAGATCTGGACAATATCCAGGCTTGGTCTGACACGTGGCAAATTACATTCGCAACACACCTGTACCAGGCAATTAATATTCAGAACAAGAAAGTATTTAGCCATTGACCCTTGACATTCAATGGTATTACCATCTTTGACTTGCCCACGAACAACATGCCATTGACCAGAAACTAAACTGACGCTATAAGGAGAGGTTGAATAGGCTGGGGCTATTTTCCCTGAAGTGTCGGAGGCTGAGGGGTGATCTTATAGAGGTTTATAAAATCATAAGGGGCATGGATAGGATAAATAAACAAGATCTTTTCCCTGGGGTGGGGGAGTCCAGAACTAAAGGACATAGTTTTAGGGTGAGAGGGGGAAGATGTAAAAGAGACCTAAGGGGCAACTTTTTCATGCAGAGAGTGGTGCATGTATGGAATAAGCTGCCAGAAGAAGTGGTGGAGGCTGGTACAATTGCAACATTTAAAAGGCATCTGGATGAGTATATGAATAGGAAGGGTTTGGAGGGATATGGGCCGGGTGCTGGCAGGTGCGACTAGGTTGGGTTGGGATATCTGGTCGGCATGGACGGGTTGGACCGAAGGATCTGTTTCTGTGCTGTACATGTCTATGACTTTAAATGAGTCATCTATGTACTGTGGCTGCAATATCAGGCCAGAGGCTAGGAATCTTACAGAGAGTAACTCGCTATTGACTCTCCAAGTCTGTCCAAGGCACATGTGGGGAGTTTGATGGAATACTCCCTACTTGCCTGGATAGGTGCAGTTCCAACAATATTCAAAAAACTTGACATGGAGGGGAACTTGCAGGGAGTGGTGTATCTACTGCCTTTGTCCTTCCAGATGGAAGTGGTCGTGGGTATGGAAGGTGCTGTTTAAGTATCTTTGGTGAATTTATGCAGCGCATCCTGTAGATAGTACACACTGCTGCTACTGAACGCTGGTGGTGGAGGGAGTGGATGTTTGGGGATGTGGTGCCAATAAAGTGGAGGCTGCTTTGTTCTGGATGGTGTCAATCTTCTTGAGTGTTATTGGAGGCTGCACCCATCCAGGCAAGTGGGGAGTATTCCATCACACTCCTGACTTGTTTCTTGTAGATGGTGGACAGGCTTTGGGGAGTCAGGAGATGAGTTTCTCATTGCAGCATTCCTAGCCTTTGACCTGCTCTTGTAGCCACCATAATAATATGGCTAGTCCAGTTCAATCTCTGGTGAATTATAACATCCAGGATGTTGATAGTGGGGGAATTCAACGATTGTAATGGCATTAAATGTCAAGGTGTAGTGGTTAAATGCTCTGTTAATGGAGACTGTCATTGTCTGGCATTTGTTTGCTGTGAATGTTACTTGCTATTTGTCAGCCCAAGTCTGGATAGTGTCCAGATCATGGACAGCTTCAGTATCTGAGGAGTCGTGAATGATGCTGAATATTGTTCAATCATTGGCAAACATCCCCACTTCTGACCTTACAGTGGAGGGAAGGTCAATGATGAAGCAGCTGTAGGTGGTTGGGCCTAGGACACTATCCTCAGGGACTCCTGCAGAGACGTTCTGGAGCTGAGCTGAAGCTATATGAATTCAAGTCTGTCTATCCCATCGTATATGGCTTAGATTAGTTGAGGGCTCACTTCTTAATCAGGTTGGGACATTTATAGATATAGTTCAGTAAGACCGCTCTCCAGCACCAACCCCAGCCCCATCCCCACCCCCACCCCATTCTCCCTGACGTAGGGGCATGTTGAAAGCACTCACTCTGACGGCCTGCGATGTGCTTCCTTGAAGTTATAAATAGCATGGAGCGGGAAGTGAGTGATAAATGGCTGTTGTTGGAACATCCAGCTATTAAAAACAATGTTAGAAAATAACAGAAATATCCAGAAATAGCAGGGGTAAAATGTGGTTGTGTTACTCCAGGAGTTGGGGTGGTTACATTCACTGACAGAACTGTTTACTTGAACAGAGAATTGGAATATGCAAATTCATTTTGAAAGGAAAATTAAGCTGTACCTGAACCAGTGCAGTTTGTGTTGATACCTGGACTGTGGGCAAACAGAGACCTTGGAGTGTAGGTTCATAGTCCCTTGAAGGTGGAGTCGCAGGTAGACAGGATAGTGAAGGTGGTGTTTGGTACTTTTTTTTTCAAAAATATACTTTATTCATAAAATGATTTGATGGTCTGTACATTTGGTCATGCCATAATATGTCAACATTTATATACACAGATCAGAATTTATCATTGTTATATACAGGTCTGTGCATTTCTCAATCATACGCCCAGAGAGCGAGCATCCTTCACCGAGTTGATGATCCTCCAGGCACAGTTGATGTTCGTCTCGGTGTGCATCCCGGGGAACAGGCCGTAGAGCACGGAGTCCCGCGTCATGGCGCTGCTCGGGACAAACCTCGACAAACACCACTGCATTCCTCTCCAGACTTCTTCTGCGTAGGCACATTCCAGAAGGAGGTGTGTGACAGTCTTGTCCCCCCCGCAGCCGCTTCGAGGGCAGCGTGCGGTGCGGCTGAGAGTCCGGGCGTGCATAAAGGATCTCACAGGCAGAGCCCTTCTCAGCACCAGCCAAGGTGTTTGGTACACTTACCTTTATTGGTCAGTGCACTGAGTACAGGAGTTGGGAGGTTATTTTGCGGCTGTACAGGACATTGGTTAGACCACTTTTGGAATACTGCATTCAATTTTGGTCTCCTTGCTATAGGAATGATGTTATTAAACTTGAAAAGGTTCAGAAAATATTGTTGTCAGGGCTGGAGGATCTGAGCTATAGGGAGAGGCTGAATAGGCTGGGGCTGTTTTCCCTGGAGCGTCATAGGCTGAAGGGTGACCTTATAGAGGTTTATAAAATCATGAGGGGCATGGATAGGGTAAATAGACAAGGACCTTTCCCTAGGATGGGGGAGTCCAGAACTAGAGGGCATAGGTTTAGGGCGAGAGGGGAAAGATATAAAAGGGACCTAAGGGGCAACGTTTTGACAGAGGATGGTGTGTGTGTGGAATGAGCTACCAGAGGAAGTGGTGGTGGCTGGTACAAAGACAACATTTAAAAGGTATCCAGATGAGTATATGAATTGGAAGTGTTTAGAGGGATATGGGCTAAATGCTGGCAAATGGGACGAGATTAACTTAGGATATCTGGTCGGATGGACGAGTTAGGCCGAAGGATCTGTTTCCCTGCTGTATATCTCTATGACTCTATGACTCAATAGCAGGAAAGGTCACCCCATTGTGTGGAACTATCTGCCAGAGTGTGTCACATCTCAGAGACTGGTTCAGTGCTATCATACAGTATATTTGTTTAATCATGTATGACTCTATGTACATAAAGACATAAGAACTGGATCAGGAGTAGACCATTCAGCCCCTCTTTCTGGGACATTGCCAATCTGGTTGTGGCCTTCACTCTCCTGTCAGTCCCCAATAATCCTTGCCTTCCTTGTCAATCACAAACCTGTCAGGCTCAGTATACTCAGTGACCCAGCCTGCCCTGTGCTTTAGGTGATGGAGTGACCCTGTGAGGGAAGAAATTCCTTCTCATCTCCCCCTCAGAACAGAGATCCCTTATTCTGAAACTCTGCCCATCGCTCTGATGAGAGGAAACATGCTTTCAGCATCCCTCCCTGTCAAGCCCCCTCGAATCTCACTGCTTAATAAGAGACAAAGATTGTGAAGGAGTGGGAAGGTTAGTGGGTTCATAATACAGCCATGTTAATGATGTGGGGGCATGGTTTCATATCTCACGATAGCCACTGGTACAATGCATACAGTCAATGGGGTGGCACAGTGGCTCAGTGGTTTGCATTGCTACCTCACAGGGCCCATGTTCGATTCTAGGCTCGGGTGACTGTCTGTGTGGAGTTGGCACGTTCTCCCCGTGTCTGTGTGGGCTTTCTTCCCACAGTCCAAAGATGTGCAGGTCAGGTGGATTGGCCATGCTAAATTGCCCATAGTGTTAAGTGCATTAGTCAGAGAGAAATGGATCTGGGTGGGTTACTCTTCAGAGGGTCGGTGTGGACTTGCTGGGCCGAAGGGCCTGTTTCCACACTTTAGGGGAATCTAATCTAATACTCACTGTCACTGTTACAGCTGGTCTCGGTAAAGACTGTTGTAAAATGCTATTTGGCTTGGAAAGGGAAATCCTTTCTGATATGCTCAATATGTGACTCCAGACCCGAAGTGGATGAGTGAGCCACTGACTTCTGAAGGAAGGGACAACAAACAGTGACCTTTCCAGTGATAACACCAAAGGTCACCTCTCGGCAAAACTCTCCTCTCAACATCGAAACCTTCACCTCGTCAACAAAATCCTTTGCCTGCTGGAAGTATAAGATAATGAAGAAAACAGACTGCTGGAGAAACTCAGCAGGTCTGACAGCATCTGTGGAGAGAGAAACAGAACTGAAGAAGTCATCTCAGGCATGAAATGTTAACTGCCTCTCGAGACCTGTTGAGTTTCACCAGCGCTTTCTGCTTTGATTTCCTGTTTCCAGCATCCATACTGTTTGACCTGCTGAGTTTCTCCAGCAATTTCTGTTATTATTTCAGCTTTGTGAACACGTTTCCAATGCAGTTATTATCCTTTTACAAAGGAGAACCAAAACTATACACAGCTGTGTTCTCACCAAGGCCTTGTGAATTTGCAGTTTCCCGACTTTGATGTTCTACCTCCCTTTACAATAAAACCCAGAAACATAGAGGATAGGAGCAGGAGGAGGCCACTCAGCCCTTCAACCCTGCTTCGCCATTCATTGCAATCATGGCTGACCATCCAAGTCAATAGTTTAATCTTGCTTTTTGCCCATAACCTTTGATTCCATTTGCCCCAAGTGCTATATCTAGCTGCCTCTTGAATACATTAGGCATCAACTACCTCCTGTGGTAATGAATCCCATAGGCTTATCATTCTTTGGGTGAAGAAATGTCTCCTCATCTCCATCCTAAATGGTCCACCCCGAATCATCAGAATGTGACCCCTGGTTCTGGAAGCACCCACCATCAGGAACATCCTCCCTGCATCTACCGTGTCTAGTCCTGTTAGAATTTTACAAGTCCCTATGAGATCCCCCCTCACTTATCTGAAATAATCTCAACCCAGTCAATCTCTCCTCATACACGAGTCCCGCCCGGGAAACCTTCACTGAACAGTCTGTTGGCCCTTCCTAATGTCAGGGCATCCTGACAGGTTGTGATTCATGTTCTAGGGTCCCTCTGTACCATAGGTTTCTGCAATCACTCTCTGTTTAATTAGTTTCTACTTTTCTCTCTGAGATAACTGCTCAGAGGCTGGTATCCCATCACCAAGTCCCCCTTTATTTGCATATGCCCAATACACTGGCTGTGGCCAGCCCGCTCAGAGTCAGTCCCTGAACTGAGGAGATTCTAATCTCCTGTTTTTTTCCCCCTCTTTTTAAAAAAGAAACACAAACAAACAATAAAGAAACCCAATCAAAAAAAGAAACACATCGAGTCAGACCCCATCTACCACCCCCTGAGAAAAGGAACAGGAAGTGACCTCACCACAGGAAATAACATCACCAAAGGAAATGACATCACCAACCCAAAGAAACCCAAACATATAAATAGAAAGCAGGAAGTTTCAGCATTGCTTTGCATAAAGTCCACTGAAGATGTTACCTAGTGAGGTAATGAAATGTCTGGAAATGAGCCTTTCAGCTCAGCGAGCAAACCTACATCCAAAACAAATATCTTCCCTAAACAAGGGGGGGGGGGGAAAGACAAATAAACTCTCCTCCTCTTTAACAGCAGAAACACACTGACTGTGGCCCAGCCAGCTTGGAGTCAGTCCCTGAAACTGAGGAGACTCTGAATCTTCTGGTTATATTGGTCAGCCAGGGCTTTCCTGATTGTCCCAGGATAGCTAGCACCAGCCAGCACAGAGTCAGTCCCTAAACTGAGGAGACTTTATAAATCTCTTGGTTATTTTGGTCAGTCGGGGCTTTCCTGATTGGTCCAGGTTAACAACCCCAATCAAGGATCTCACAGTCACCATGATCCACCTGGTTCCAATCACACTAGTCTTGCCAAAGGGACAACTGTACATTTTCCCACATTTCTTTCCCTTACGAGGCAGCTGGGTGAGAATGCACCCACAGTGACTTAAAGAAGCAAGTTCTTAGATGTAATTGGTGGTTGGAAGGGATTCAGTGGGGGGGCAAGATGTTTCCCTGCTGCATGACTCGAAATGAGAAAGTGGCGCTAAGGCAAAAGAGCCAGGTCCTGATGTGGGAAATGATAAAACAGATTGGGACAGGAAGGGAGAGAGAGTACAGCTCCCCCACGTGTAAACTGACAGGTAAGTCTAGAGGTTACACAAGAAGAAAAAACAAAGAATAATATTGTTTTATTTTGCGAAGGATATTATTAAGCTGGAGAGGGTTCAGGAAAGATTTCCCAGGATGTTGCTGGGAATGGAGGGTTTTGGTTATAAGGAGAGGCTGGATAGGCTAGGGCTTCCTTCATTGGAACATCGGAGTCTGAGGACGTGACCTTAGAGAGGTTTATAAAATCATGACGGGCGTAGATAAGGTGAATAGCAAGGGTCTTTTCCCCAGGGTGGGGGTGTTCGAAATGAGCAGGGTATTTTTAAAGTGAAAGGAGGAAGATTTAAAAGGGACCTGAGGGGACAACTCTTTCACACAGCGAGTGGTTCATGTGTGGAATAACCTTCCAGAGGGAGTGATGGATGCAGGTACAGTTACAACATTTAAAAGGCATTTGGAGAAGTTCATGAATAGGAAAGGTTTGGAGGGCTATGGCAAAAGTGAGGACTGCAGATGCTGGACATTAGGGTTGTGAGTGTGGTGCTGGAAAAGCACAGCAGGTCAGGCAGCATCTGAGGAGCAGGAGAGTCGACGTTTCGGGCAAAAGCCCTTGATCAGGAATGAGGGCCTTGGAGGGGTATGGGCCAGGCACGGGTGGGTGGGACTAGTTTCGTTTGGGAATATGGTCGGCATGGACTAGTTGGACTGAAGGGTTCATTTCTGTGCTGGATGACTTTGAAAACTTAACAGGACGGATCTGATGGGTGTGTGATCCAGATTATCCAGAAGAAGGTGCCTGTATTATCAGACACAGCACTGCTGCAACATCAATTTGAAGGACAGTCACTCTGGCTTCCTGGAAAATCGCAGTAAGCAATCTGTGCACAGGAAGATCCCATTAGCCACAGCAGTGAGCAGAGAGACAATGTGGTTAATGGAGTGCAAATATAGAATGGGATGGAGATGGGTAGCTCAGAGTCAGGGACAGCTCATCCCAGCCCCATGCCCTCAACAGGCACAAGCTCCTATCATCACCTGTACCCAAAAGAAGTCACGCTTAATTAAAGTGCTGAATCTTATCTCAAAGTATTAGCATGTCTAGGGCTCGACTGAGAGTCTCCTAAGCCCTGTATCACGGGAGTGTTTATGTCCTTTTGTGACGTGGAGGAGCCGGTGTTGGCCTGGGGTGGTCCAAGCTAAAAATCACACAACACCAGGTTATAGTCCCACAGGTTTATTTGGAAGTTTTAGCTTTCACCTAATGAAGGAGCAGCGCTTCGAAAGCTAATGCCTCAAAATAAACCTGTTGGGACTACAACCTGGTGTTGTGTGATTTTTGACTCTGTCCATTTGATCACACACGTCCCTCAATTCAATGTCTCATCTGAAAGAAGGTCCCTATGACAGCATAGCCCTCCCTCAGTGCTGGCACTGGGATTGTCAGTCAAGGTTATAGACTCCAATCCTGCAGTGGGACTTGAACCTACAATCTTCTGGTTCAGAGTCTAGGAAGCTGCCTCCATCATTCAGGAGTCATTAACTCCTGAACATTGACTGTTGCTCACCATCAAGTGGGAAATGGGAACATTTACCACTTAGCGTCAGGGAAGGTCTTCATCATTAATTATGGTTTTCACAAAGCTCTTGGGAAGTATTCTCAAAGGAACTGACTTTGTCCAGATTTCCTATCTCTCTGCAGGTTATATTAAGAATTGCCATTTTGTTGCTTCTAACTTGGGTTCATAACTTCCTGACTTAAACAATTACACATTGGAGCTTGACAACGTTACAAACATTTCCCAACATTGCTCACGTGTCCTGATTAAACCAACACTTTCCTATATTAAGAGAGTGCTATATTAAGAGAGTGGGATACAGTAATCACAGGAAGTCCAATTGATCAATTATTACATAGTTAACGCGTAGAATTCCACTGCACATCAGGTAGATCACCTCAACCATGCAAGATGCTCAGAATTCAAATGCAATCGATGAATCAGTGTTTATTGACAAGATTAAATTATTTACAGTATCAAAACAAAAGCTGAAATGCTCAGCAGGTCTATGGAGAGAGAGGTTTCAGATTGACAAGCTCATCAGAACTGAATGCGAACAGTAAGTGCTGGGAAGACTCGGCAGATCTGGGTGTGTGAGAGAGAAACAGAATAAACATTCCCAGTCGAATATGACTCTTCTCCAGAACGGGGAGAGGAGGTGAAACTTATTGCAAGCTGCACAATCAGCACCTCACTTTCCATTTTACTACCCCCAGGCTTCAACATTGAGCTGAACAACTACACAAACCCTTCGATTTCTTTCGTTATAAGCCATTTTGAACTTTTTAAAAAATGTCTTTGTGCTTTCGGACTGAGCTTTTTTGCTTTATTTTGCCATTCGCAATCCTCTCGGAAAATAATTTGTTTCATCGTTGCAGTCGCTCAAGAAGGCAGCTCACCCCCCCCCGCCATCTCCTCAAGGGCAACTAGGGACAGGCAGTAAACACTGGCCTAGCCAGAGACATCCATGTCCCACAAGTGAATTCAAGAAATGGTGTCCACTGCCATTTAATTCCATGACATCTCTGTTATTCCATCTTCCCCACCCTCTATGCTATCCTATCCCTCTTGTTTGTTCTTTTGACCCTCCCCTTTTTAATACCATAAACTCTATTGCATTCTTACCTTGATACAACACAAATGAAGACACTGCAGATGCTGGAGCTGTGAAATAAAAACAGAAAATGCTGGAAATCAGATCTGACAATACCTGTGAAAGAATGAAATTAATGTTATAGGTTGAGTTTCTCTCCCCTCACATATCACTAAGAGGTCATTGCGATATAATGTCCCAGGTTAACATTGCTTTTTGGACAATGTCATTGATCTTCATAAATTTAATGGGTATAACGCTCTGACAGAGCAAGGCCTATCCTGTCTGTGTATTTCTGGATCATTGGGATATTTACCTGGGAAGGTGGGACCTGTACAAGAAGGATGGGTTGCATCTAAACTGGTGGGGCATCGACATCCTGGCAAAGAGGTTTTCTAGTGTCATTGGGGTGGGTTTGAACTAGTGTGGCCGGAGGAAAGGGGAGCGACCAGAGCTGTAGGTCAGCAAGTGAAATAACCAAAGAAACATTAAACACTAAGGCCGAGAGGAAGAACAGACAGGGAAAGATTACTGAACACAGCAGCTGGCATTCAGAAATTATTGGTTTTAACATGAAAAGTAAGATAGGTAAGGCAGATGAGCTTTAAGGTTGGATGAATACATTTGGCTGTGATGTTTTAACTATTACAGAGTCTTGGTTGGGAGAGTGACAAGACAGGATGTACCAGGATTTAGATATTTCAGGCGAGATAGAAAGGGATGTAAAAGAGGGGGAGGAGTTACTGAGCAGGGAGAATATCACGGCTGTACTAAGGGAGGACACCTTGGAGGGCTCACTCAGCATGGCCATATGGGTAGAGCTCAAGAATAGGAAGGGTGCAATCACTTTGATCCCTCTATCGAGCGAGAGATAGAGGAACAGAAATGCGGACAGGCAATGGAAAAATGTGAAGGTAACAGGGGCGTTGGGATGGGTGGTTTTAATTTCCCTGATATTGACTGGGACTTGCTTAGTGCCAGAGGTTGGATGGGGTGGAATCTATCAGGTGTGCCCAGCAGGGTTTCTTGAAAAATATATAAACAGTCCAACTAGGTAAAGGGCCAAACTAGACCTGGTATTGGGGAATGAGCCTGACTAAGCAATCAAAGTTTCAGTGGGGGAGCATTTTGGGAACAGTGATCATAATTCCATAACTAATGAATAAGGATAAGAGTGGTTCTTGGGTGAAACTATTAAACTGGGGGAAGGCTAATTACAACAATATTAGGCAGGAACTGGGGAACATAGATTGGAGGTGGCTGTTTGAGGGTAAGTCCACATCTGGCAAGTGAGAATCTTTTAAAGAAGATTTGGTCAGAGTTCAGGACCAGCTGGTTCCTGTGGAAATGAAAGATAAGGGTGACAAGATTTTGGAATCTTGGATGACAAGAGAAAATGTGAGCTTAATCAGAAAGAAAAAGGTCCAGGAAATGGAAGACAGACAGAGACCCCAAGGAATAGAAAGAAAGCAGGAAAGAAATTGAACTGGCAGTTAGGAAGGCTAAAATGGCCTGAGCAAACAGGATTAAGCCAAGGTGTTTTATACGTTTGTAAGGAGTAAGAGGGTAG